>NC_056725.1:911197722-911340222 GCF_019279795.1 Protopterus annectens
ATATAGATAGATAGATATATATGCAATCTGAGGGTCATGCTACTGCACCATAGAAGTCTAAATCTGAAAATGCACTCACTGGAAGTATTCCTTAAAATGGGGAACAATGACATATGTGCTGTAACAGAGACCTGGTGAAAGGCAGCAGGAAGTTCCACTGCACTACTAGCCTATAACTCATTCCACACCTTTTGACTGCAAAACTTGGACTGAAGCTCCAAAGGTGGTGGTATTTCTATATTCATAAAGGATGCACACACCTCCGGAGTGGTAGCCCAACATTATGCATCACAGATCCTGCAGGTGTAGCTAACATTGGGTAAGACAGTGGTTCAGGCTGTAGCCTGCTATAGGTCCCCAAACATGTCCCAAGACTCACACTCCATGTCCTTAAACACCCTAGAGAATATTAGTGTCCAACCTAACACTCTCATACTGGTTGTCTTCAACTACCTCACCATTAACTGGGAAAGCTTCTCATGTACCGTTGCACTTGCCCATCACTTTGACCTGGTCCTTACTAACATGGGCAACTGTTGCTGTACACCAATAGTTGACTCCTCCCTTGTTAGATCTGACCACAAAGTAATTTCTTTTGGAAATCCACAGCCCTCCCACCTCCCTTGTACAGGTATCCACCATGAAAAGCCTTTCCAAAGCTAACTTTGGCCTCCTAAAAACAGAGTGGTTAACCTCGCAGCAGCCATTCAAATGAAGATTAGTTGCATGACTGCTGAATCAAACAGCAATGCACTATGAAC
Organism: Protopterus annectens; assembly: GCF_019279795.1. Classification (NCBI taxonomy): domain Eukaryota; kingdom Metazoa; phylum Chordata; order Ceratodontiformes; family Protopteridae; genus Protopterus; species Protopterus annectens. Next base: position 911,198,484 of record NC_056725.1, read on the forward strand.
AACTGCACAAATGCATGGATACCACCATACCCATTAGAACTAAGACCCTTACCTCCAAAAAAAAAGGAAGCCAATCTGCTGGTCACCGGCCATAAAGAAATGGTACAACAGAAGGAGGAAACAGATACAAAATAAGGTGAAGTCCCAGGACTGGAAAAAACTCTTATCAGCCTCAATTAAAAGTTGAGAACCCTCATCAAATACTACAAAGCTAGCTGTGAAAACAGAATTGGAGCACATAGTAAAGACAGCCACAAGGCCTCATACAGTTATGTAAAGAATCTCCATGGCAATACCAAGATTTGCTCTGAGCTACTGGACAATGGTACCTCCTAGACTGAGCCAACAAATATTGCTGATATACTGGCTGACATATTGAGTGCAAACTTTACCCCCCCCCCAAAGGACCAATCACAATACCAGTAGACTGCCAGGCACCCAGTATTACTGCTGCACAGGTTAAAACACCACGGTCCAATGCCAAAAATACCACTCCTATGGGACATGACAATTTCCCTGAATGTGTTCTAAATGAACTACAGAGTGACCTGGCACCTCACCTTTGTGCCCTGTTCAATCACTGCCTCACCTCAGGCTTTGTCCCTACTGCATTGTGTACTGCTACAGTCACTCCTCTCCATAATGGAGGAGTGACTACAGACCCTGGGAACTACTGCCCCAATAGCCTGAAACGTTTGTTATGCAAAGCTATGGAATGCTTCATTGTGCAATTAATAAACAGGGATATGGGAATCTGCAGGCTCAGGATCCCACACAGTTTAGTTTTGTGAAAGGTAGGTCATACCTGCTCAATCAATCTGGTCATCTTCTTGGAGTCAGTCATCTGAGCTGTGGATGAAGGCAAGGTGGCACATATAGCTTACCTTGATCTGGCTAAAGCCTTTGATAACATTCTCCACTCAGGAATCATGTAAAACTCACTAAGCCAGGCATCAACCCTATATCACTAGGTGGGTTGCAAACTGGGTCACAGATAGAGCTCAGTGTGAAAATAGCTGACTCCAAGTCAGACTGCTGAGAAGTCATAAGTGAAGTCCCACAGGGTTTTGTCCTGGGTCCACTCATGTTTGGTATCAACTTTTCCGAAGTCCATGCCAACATCAAGGGACTCTGGCTGACAAAGTTTGCAGACAATTGCAAGTTGGGAACTATTATTAATTAATTAAAAAAGTATCACATTAATAATAATACATTGATTCTGTACATAACAATTGTTCTTTTATGAATGTTTCATAAAACTGAAGAACACACTTTTTCCAAAACAGTACTTTGGAACCCACTACTGTCCCCATGGTGAGATTTATTCAAATGTACAGCTATAGAACTTTCTTTCTTATCAGTAATATGTCTCACAAGTAATAACAGCCTAGTTTTAAAACATGTGTTACTCTCCCCTACATAAACTATGTTACAACGGCACCTAAGAGCATTCTCTGTGCACCAACCTCTTGGATGTACAGACTTCACCATGTTTTCCAGCCTTTACCCTCAGCAATAATGACAGCACTAAATAATGATAGACCATTATAGCTATCAACTTTCTACTGTATGACATCTGGACAAAGCCTGACATAATTGATGGACAGAGGCCCAAGTGCATGGCCATACTTGAAATATTGCTGTTATACACTGAAAGTTGCTGGTGTTACAGGGTTTGTTGTCACATATATTTTCTGAGGGATATAACGTCAGAAAAATAAATGGTTGTTAGCATTTACTGATTGCAATCACCAGAATATGCTACTAATTTGCCAAGAACAACACCTTTCTGAGTGACAGACCAAACATAACAGGCTAACCTCTGGCCATTATATGGATAGCCCTACAGTTGAGAGCTATGCAGAGACAGAACATTGTCAGACTGAAACCCATGCAGAAGTTGCATGTTCAGACAAACCCTGTTAAATTAACAGTATTCCAAACATTTAACAGCAACACTCACATTCTGCCTCTAAGTCTTGAACCTTCTCCACCATTTATTTGACTTGTCTCCACAAGTCTTGTTGTAAGAGGTATTAGCTCACACACCTCCAGGATATCTTCCTCACAGGTAAGGGAAATGGCCAATGCCCACATGGAGTTCTCAATTATAGGAGTATGTTGTCATGACATTGGCTAGTGGAAGAACTCAACAGCTGCTCTGCATGCAATTAGCCAGTGGGGAACACCAGTTGGTGTACAGGCCATCACCTGGTCATGAGGATCACCTACAAACCATGCTGCCATCTATTCAAACCAGCTCTATCCCTGTAGTGCACAGGGAGAGAGAGAGAGAAAACAAATAAAAACAAAAACTGAAAAACAGAAAAGAGAAGAAAAAAAGGTATGTGAAACATGTAGGCATGTAATTGAATGTAGTACTTGATCTGTAATAATGGGAAATATGATTTGGAAAATATATATCCCAACAAGACTTGCTGTACTAATGCCCTGCTGAATAGCTGCTATGGCCATAGCATCTGGCCTCTCTAGAGTGGGAGAGATCACAGCCATACCTCTTAACTGTACAGATCTTCACAGAATGTCCAGGTTTTCCCATCATAGTTTTTTGTCTGTTCTTCCTGAAATCTGTACTTTTCTGGCAAATAGCTGAGGATTGAAGTCATTAAGTAATGACAAACATTTGAGTTTAAGATTCCACATCCTTAAGAATATTCATGGTAATGCAAAATGAATTATTCTACAAACTTCCTAATTTTGTAACAGGAATATTTAAAATCTATACCTATTTATCCCCCCCATCATTTTAGGCTTTGTCCAGATGTGATGCTCTAAGAGGTTGCAAGGTAGGATCACAGCTCAGGAGCCTGACTCACCCTGGGAAAGGACAGCTCACATACGAAAACCACTGGGATGTCTGTCAAACAGTTGTGACTCTGCAACTGCTAGGCCAGTTAATGGGATGTTGTCCATGTCCATATGTTACCTATGAATATGAGCATGATACATGTTTATCTTGTTAATCTAAGAGGCCTGTAAAGGGCATGTGCATAGTAAAGTACTGTTGCAGACATGTGTGTTGAACTGCATGTGATATACTGAACTGATAAGAATAAACTGTACAGTGTTCTGCTGGACAATAAGCACATTTGTGACTGATATCTGTAGTCACATACACATATACTTGCGTTGTCAGCCAAACCATTGGCAAGTCTGTGAGCAATGACAACATAACATAATAGCCTGCTTATGACTGTTGGACATCTTCCAGGTTATCACAGTGATGTCAAAGCCTATTATGTAATCAACTTAGTAATGTATAGTGCAGCTATATTAATACAGTATCAATATTAATCTTCCTTTTGTCACCCTTTAATGTGTGCCATTGTCCAGAAGTCCTGTGATAACAGGTTGAGCACTATGACTGAGCAGAAAGACTGTAAATACAGTCTGCCATACTAACATAGAACAGAAATGTATACCAGGTAACTTCTGAGCACATGTATGTATGCATATGTTCAGCTGGAAGGCACAAAACTAATAACATGGGTTTCAAGCAGTCAGGTAAATAGGTTGTGTATGTTGCACATGTGTGTAAAATCAGTGTCAGTGCATACAACAGACATAAATGTGTACAGCTACTGGTTGTTGCATTGCCCTGACACTGATATGGGTAGTAGAGTAGGCATGATTATCAGGCAGTAATCTGAGAAGTGTCCAACTGTGTTGTGACCCTCTGTCCATGCCTACCTCTAACAACTATATCAACACCTATATACAGTGGATATCAAAAGTGTAAACACCCTGTTGGAATGTCAGGTTTGTGTGCTTTATGACAATGAAACCACAGAAAATCATTTCAAAATATTTCTCATCTTGAATGTGACCCCTAACCTGTACAATTCTATTGAGAAACAAAGCTGTTTCAAGGAAGGTGAGCAACTTTTGCCAAGTGAAGATGTGGCATGATGTTAGAGTCTAAACCAAGATGAATGAATGCTGTAACCATCTCAACAGGTGCTTACACAACATATCAGTTTAAGGGTGTGCACACTCATTCAACTGGCTTATTGTCTCGATTATTATTTCCATATGTTTTCACAGACCAGAATTTTACGTTTTCAATTGAATTGTACAGTCTATAGGTCACATTAAAGGTGGGAATTGTTTTGAAATTAGTTATTGTGGTGTCATGTTTCAATTGCACAAAAACCAGGCATTGTAACAGTGGTGTGTACACTTTATATCCACTGTAGCTATATGGACTCAAAAGTACCTGACCTGTAAAACCAGCCTCCATCAAGGTAGAGTAATCCCGTTTGGTGGACAGCAGCAATACACAAACAACATAATAGGTTGCTATATTGGATGTACAGGGACACATAGGTGCAGGCAACAATTTATAAGCAAGTCCACCTCTGTCTGAGCAAGTATGTAAGTTCACAGGTGACTTCCTGTAAAGCTGACTATGACTACAAATCAGACATATCCACACCATCAAGGACAATTGCAACAGAGTCTCCATATAATTTGTCAGTCTCAGGAGCAACAACACAATTCACCCTGTACTGTTGGTAAAGCACACCTCATGCACACATGTCATCGATATAGGCAACCTGCATCAGACATATTAGGTGGGAACATCGCCACCCTGTCCACCCCATTAGTATAGGGGGATATGCACATCACCCACACTCCTCCCCTCAGCAATGGTGAGCATGTACATATTGCCTACTGATGGCAAAAACAGCAAGTTTCCATGGGGCATAACAACATCACTGTCTGCCTCCTACATGAACTCAGGCATGTGCTCACAGCTCCACCACACACTACAGTCAAACACAGACTTGTCACCATCCACACACCATCCACATGGAAGATGGCCACTGTCATCCCTCTACAGAGAAATAAATGGAGAATAGAGGATTGTGCAATTAAGTGTCCAAGATTGGGGAGAATAAGAAAGCTCAGGGCCAGGACTGTAATGCAAGCTGCTATAGCCATGATAGATTAGAGGGTTATGATGTAGTTTGGATTATTTGCAAGTAATATCCACTGTTAGTGTGTAATTTGACAACTGAATGAGGTCCTGTGACCTTTACTCCTGTTTATGTCTTCCAGGTAACACGTAGAGGCCTCACCTCCCAGCATTCTCTGTTGGGGAAAAAGACATTATCACCCAATTTTTGATAGAACATTACTTGCTATTATTTGGTTGGAGACCACAAGATGTGTGGAGAGGACTGCCCTGTGGAACAATGTGGTCCACAAGGTAAATGATGTCGGCCTGCATAGCAGAACTTATGAGCAGGTGCAGCATCGGGCCAGCAACCTCATCCACCATACCCATCAATGGGCTGCTGCTGTAGTGAGGGACTGGCTAGTCACAGGTAGGGGCCCAGCCATCCATCCCCCAATGATACCCACCGAGGAGCTCCTCGCCAACCTTGGGGCACCTGCCCAATGCACAACCCATGTAGCTGAAGAAAGCATTGTGGAGGTGGGTTGCACCCACACAATGGATGAAGAGCATGCAGGTAAGGCCCAGTGCACATTACTAGAACACTGTTGCTTATCAATTTCTATCTGTATAGTATCTACAGGCATATGTCAGATGAGATAGTAGGTCTTGCTGGTGTTTAGTAATGTACAGATATGCACATCTATGGTGATGGCCAGCATATTTTGTAGTACTGGGGGTTGTACTGTTAATGTGCTGAAATGCTGTCTCCACCCTGTACCAAGGCCACATGAGTGGTTACTGACATTACCTCTCTCCCACAACTAATTAGGTCCCTCTGGTATATAACTGGGACAGCAGCATGTAGCTGGTGAGTATGAAATTGTTTTGTTGAGGTTTGCCAATACACTGGCCATGTTAAGGCCATGCTATTTGCCTTGCACACATTTATCACACCTACCTATAATGCATGATGTACGTGTTCAGTTTTGTTGGTGTTAACTGCACTGCATCACAGTCATCGCCATGGTCTCATATCTGAAGGGTATGTAAGATTCCTGCAGTATACCTCACAATCTGTCAGTACAAGATGTGTGGACAGAGAGAAAGAAAATGGTGGGAAAAATGGGCTACAGTAGGGACATGTATGAAACATTACCCTTATACAGTGGATACAACAGTGTACACACACCTATTAAGATGGCAGCTGTTCCTGATATATACAACGACAGACCACAGTAATACATTCCACACCTCTTACAACCTTTAATGTGATCCTAACATGAACAATTAACATGTAAAATAGAATTATATGTTAGGGCAACAAATATGGGGTATACAAACCTTACAAAACACTAGATGCATATGTGCACACACTCAAAATACCATATTACTGAGGCAGCTTGTGATGTACTGACAGCATTCACTCTACTTGAGTACACACCTGCCATCAAGTACAGGGCCTCAATGTCATACCAAGTAAAGGTCTGCTCTCTAAGAAGTATATTCATGACATTCCATGGCTTGCAGACATCTTACAAAGCATCAAAGGGATCCCATATCTGAAATGTAGCAGTCAGGAGTAAGGAAAAAAAAAACATTACTTCACCATTACATATACCATGGAAAGCAGTGCAGACTGTGATCTAAAGGTGTATTAAATAGAGGACAACAGTGACGTTGAAAAGAACCAGATGCCCATCCAAAACAGATGACAAAACATGTAGAAAACTGGTCAGGGAGGCTGCCAGGAGACATGCAGTATCACTGAGGGAGTTGCAGGAATGTCTAGCAAGTACTATCTCTGCAGTACCTGTGGCAACAATTGCCTGGATTCTACATAAGTGTGGCCTATGGTGTAGGGTAAGTAGACGGAAGATTTTACCCACAAGAAACACCATCCAGGGCTATGTACAAGTAGCAAAAGCATAAGATCAAGTCTCCCAAAGGCATGTGTTGCTATGTGTAATGGTGTCATGAGACCAATTTTCAAACCTACAGACAGTATTCATAAAGATATATGTGATGCAGAAGCAACACCTCACTTCACCTCAGGGACACCATCCCCAACTTGAAGCTTTCTGATGCCATTGTACACCTTTAGGGTTGTGGTTCATTAGCTGAAACTAGGCCTGTAGACATGGTGGAGGGAATTTGGAACACTGCAAAATAACACTCACGTGTGGCCCACAGTTGTCAAGCATCTGCAATAAGGCTGGGGGTGGGGAGGGATTTCAGCTTCAAACAGAACTGAAGCATACACCCAAAGGTAGCTAAGAATGGGTGCATCTGAACACATTCAAGGTTATGAATTGGGCCAGACATAACCCACACTCAACACCAATAGTAAAGCCCCTGTGTGTCCTCCAAGGGCTGTGCACATGAGCTGGCCTTGCAATCTGGCAAATTTGGGGGACCTTTTTATGGAAGACAGACCAAATAATGCCAAGTCAAGATGTGCCATGCTAGTATACCCCTTCCCAGGAATAGTGATTGCTGTAGTTCACATAACAGGTGCTTCAACAAACATTGGTTTAAGGGTGTTTACACTTCTGCAACCACCATATTGTATGTATCTCATTCAATGTCTTCATGACTAACACATTTGTTTGATTATTGATTGAATTGCACAGGTCATATGTCACATATCAGGTGTGAGTAATGTTTTCAAATGCAGTAGTGTGGTCCCATTTCATATCGTCGAAGAGGCTGACATGTCAACAGGTATGTAGACTCCCCTCATATCCACATTAAGCTTTGAAGGTCATTGATGTAACCAGATTGTATTGCACATACATGCACCGCTGAAGATTAGAGCTGCAAATCAAATGTCAGTAATTAATTAGTGACACAAGTCCTCATGTCATCCCAGTTATGTGTCAGACAAACGCATAAGGGTTGTGAGGAACAGGGCAAACATAACTTCCAGATATCTACACAGTCATCAATGATTTGTACAGTTGTGAGGTATGGTCTACAGCAGATGCCAGTGTGCTATACAGATGCACAGCAATAATGTGTACATGGGTGTGGTGTGTTCCATGGGAAGAGACATCACCTACTAATGTGACTCATACATCCCCAGAGATGTATATTATTAGTAACAAGGATTAAGAATGGCTGCAGTGCATGATGTTGAGTGCCATGTGCCATGCATATCAACTGTTGGGTAGTGTGAGGTCTGTGTAATATATTTGTGCCACCTCACCTGTAAGTGTGTGTGTGTGTGTGTGTGTGTGTGTGTGTGTGTGTGTGTGTGTGTGTGTGTGTGTGTGTGTGTGTAAGTAAACCATAATATACAGGTATTAATTTACATATATTGTCTCCCCCTCACAGGCGGCGATGTGGGTTGGGGTTCTTCCCATGGAGAAACTGATGTCAGTGTCTCTGCTGACTCTGACAATGATGATAGGCATAGTGAGGCACAAGTAGGATTGTCAGGGGCTGAATCTGTGCCATTGGTTAGCATCCCACTATTTTTCACCCCGTCCCCACACACAGTTACAATGCCCACACATACCCCATCACCAGTGGCCATAAATGAGGGACAGTTGTTGGGTGGTGGCATGGGACAGGAAAGTGTGTTGACTATGGCGAGTGTGTCTGTAGATACCAGCCATAGCCTAATAACAGACGAGGTCCCACACAGGCAGATGGACAGGGGCACTGATAAGAGGACTGCTGCCTGTCATACCCCTGCCACAAATGCCAAAGCAGGTGTCACCAGGCGCATGTTTCAGACCATCATTGAGGCACAGGCACATACTGAACATTACACCAGAGATGGTCTGAGGCTCCAGAGGACTACTTTTCCTGCTGTATGTGACAACATCTGTGATCTTGCAGATGCCCACCGTTATTATGTGGAGGTCATGGATAGACGGTTTTGTTAGATGGTGGCAATCCTTGACCATGAGATGTTTGTGCTAGAGCATGTGGTGGGAGTAGGGCGTCAGCCACTTGGATGTAGGACAGCACCATGAACAGCTGAAGGTCTACATGGCCATGCAACATCTCACTCCCGCACCTGTAGTGGCAGTACCAGCAGCCCCACTGCAGGGGGGTGCTGTCCACTCCATGACACAGCAGGCCATGGGCACTTGGTCCTGGACAGTTCCAACAGGGACACGGATCCAGAAGACAATTATCATCATCAGGGGAGCGTACCATATCTCAACTTCTGCCTGGTGGTGCCCGTGCCACCCCTGGCAGGCCAAGTTCCCGTGCACTTGGCTGGACACAGTGAACTGTACAACCTGCCATGTATGGTCCACAGCTGTACAACATACCCCTGTATAGGGCAGCCACATAGCAGAACAGTGCACACACACACACACACACACACACACACACACACACACACACACACACACACACACGCACACACACTTGCCAACACTGAAATTAGAACCCCTACCTATGTAGTTATCACTACTAATGTGTTCTGCCTTAATTGTACACACCACAGCGCTTGTAGGATGAGGTATGTTCTGAGTTTCCTGTAAAGTGAACAACATCACCAGGCCTTGTACAATATTGCAATGGGGGATGTACTGGGTGTGAATGGACACAACATACTATAACATACTGACATATACACACTGACAAACACATACAGTCATAGACACATTTGACACACCTGGGTTAGCAGCCCTGACTATCTTGTCAGTCAGGGCATACTGTTACATAGTACATGCACACAGCACAGGCCTTATTGGGCTGAAGATTGTTCTCAGATAATTGTAAGGTTGATGGAGACTGCAGACCACATACAGTGGACCTTGGGACATGTAGTGGGAGTACCACTGTCTAAAATGTGAGAACCATCCTCCAAGTGGGCATAGTATTCACTCAGACACAGGATACTGTACTGTACTGACACACAAATGTTCACAGATTTGGGCTTTCTCAGATTAGAACCCCTGGCTATGTAGTTGTTGCTACTACAGTGACATGCATTTACTGCATGCAACATAGACTGTAAGGTATTGACTGCTCCATGGCTCATGTACTGTGGCCAACATCACCAGCCCTTGTAGAGTATGGCAATATGCAGTGTGTGTGGAGACTAAGCCCTCAAAATGCTGTCTCATACAAATATGCTCACTTTCAGAGACTCATACACACATACACACACACACACACACACACACACACACACACACACACACACACACACACACATACTCACATTTCCCAGGACTCAGGGTGGAACCCCCACCTATGTATTCATTGTTAGTATTGTGTAATGCAGTTACCACATGCTCGATGGAGCCTATAGGGTGAAGCATGTCACAAGGTACCCTTACAGTGAATAACATCACCAGTACTGCAAAGTATGGCAATGGGAGGTGGACTGGGTGGAAGGGCCACAAAGTAATGTCACTTACAAATGTACATGCTCACAAATAGTTGTAAACAGTAATGCACGCACACATATTTGCCAGTACTGAATGTCATGGGTCCATGTGTTCATATGTGTGTACCACACTAATGTCCATGGAGTCATTACAAGACTAGCCCATGAGGGTACCCTGCCATCATGCCACCTGACATTTGTCAGCAGTGCATCTATCAAATACTGCCACATGAGCAATCCCCAGGGTGAGAGTTATATTCACCACCCACTCATCTGAATTTCTCTTGAAGAGGTCCAGTGAGGTGATCTGACATGTATGCAACATATATCACATAATGTGGCCAGTATCTGGATTATGGACCTGTCCCCAAGCATGTTCTCTTGCATGTGGTAATGCAGTAGAGGTATCCATGGTATGTGGTGCATACAGATTGGGATATCCTAGCTGTGGCATTTGTAACACAGCTGGGCAGATATGTAATTGTCACTCAAGCAGGGATTGCCTGTAAGTAGCTTAGATGTGAGCAGGAACACTTGGAGGTTTTGGCCTCTTTCCATATCAGACAGTTGTTTCATGCTTCGGGTCCTACATATAAGGTACACTTGCAGCCTACCCAGTTGTTGAAAGTGTCTAGTAAGTTACATGGCAAATGGGACATTATACCTGCTAATTGGCCTAATCAGCAGGGAGTGGAGGGAGACATTGACCTCTTCATTCCTGGATGACAAACCCTTAGTTATGCAATGTGCCACATGGAAGGACTTTCTGTCCATAGTGTCAATGTGGTGGTCAGAAGAAAGGTTGCTGTCAAGTTGTGTTCACAGACCTCCTATAAGGACATCTGTGTCCATTGGACTACCATCTATGTGGTCATTTGTGGACAACACATTGATTCAACAGGGGATTGTGACACATTTCTTTCCAATGAGACTAAGGCCAGTGTTCTGACAACAGTTGGATGTGTCAGATGTCATTACCCTGTTATTTTATCTGACTTGAATGTAATCAATTGTTACCAGGGCTGAGCTATGCTTAGAAGGTTTCAGCATTGCTTAAATGTAAATGCTAATCAGATTTGTGCACTGGTAAGTGAAGCCTACATGGTGTAAGCGCCTATTCATTTAACCATACATAGCGCTGCTTACCGTCACACAAACCCATGCAAACATGCTTAAAGCTGCTCAAAACTGCCTTAATCACTCTGTATCCAAAAATTCCTTGTTCTGCCTACCAGCAAAATAAACAGCCCTTGCAAGTCTTGAATCCAGGATGCTGCACATCATAGTGGCAGCAATTTACCAATAAGCCATCTGAGATGTATGGTTTTGGGATGTTTTCTCAAACATACCATACTTTACAGCCAGTTAACAAAAGGAAAGATACACTGTACAATTAGGAAGGTTTGGTATCAACAAATATATATATCTGAAAAGAAACTTACATAGAGAGATAGATATGTATGGAGATACATATATGTGTATAACAATATATAGATATATTACCAATAAATACTGAGGTGTATGTATGTATATCTATCTATATATATATATATATATATATATACAAATATATACATATACATATTATATACATATATATATATATATATATATATATATATATATATATATATATATATATCTATATATATATATATATATATATATATATATATATATATATATATATATATATATATATATATGCATGCATACGTCACAAAATATATATGCATAGATGTCTCAAAATGCCAATACAAACATATGCTGCTGATAGACCACCCCTAACTGTGGCAGCATGCACAGTTGAATTAAAAAGGAACCATGACACTCACATCTGCCGCCCCCCACAGTCCATATAAATAAGTGAACAGTACACTGCTACAAAATCGGTATAGGATATACACAATGGCCAGACATACAACAATCTCTTAGCAAAACAACTAAAATGACTGAACTTAGCAAAGAGAAATACAACCAGCCAGTAATTCACAAACTGTCATACAACTCTTCATATGCCTCATCCTTAGCCTTTGCCACATCTCTCTTTGCCATGCACCTCATCTCCTCACACTCCTGTCTAGTTTCATCTTTGTGACAGTCTCACTCCTTCTTCCACATCCTTTTTCTCTGTATATTGTCTTGTACTTCCTCAGTCCTCCACCAGGTCTCCTTGTACTACTTCCTCCATTCACATGTCACACCAAGCACCTTTTTAACTGTCTCCCTTAGTAGCTCTGCAGTACTTCACCAGATATGTTGTAAATTGACAGTGCCACCCAGTGTCTGACTTAACTCTTCCTTGAACTCCACCTCACAATCACCCTTTTGCAATTCATAATGTGATCCTTACTGCTGAAGTCACACTCCCCCTCTTCTTGATCACCAACATCAACCTGAAGACCAACATTCTATGCTGCCTAAATACACTTTCCCCATCACCACTTTGCATTCCCCAATCTCCTTCAAACTTGCCCTCCTACATTGGATATATTCCATCTTACTAGAGTCTTGTTACTCACCTTATTCTCCTCCCTTATGTTATAGTACATATTTACCACATCCATGTCCATCTGTTTTGCAAACTCCACTACCATCTCACTGTCTGCATTCCTTTTAACACCATGCATGCCCATCACTTCCCCAAACCTTCTGTTCCCTTCACCAGCATGCCCATTGACATCTGCTGCAATGACCGAGTACAGTCATCATGACATCATACAAATGACTTCACATTTCTCTTTGTCATCCATCACACAACCAAGTTGTGTAGCATATGAGCCTCTGCCTGCCTTGAGGCACACACCCAGTACAACACCAGGGTGCAGAGGCCAGCATGCTGGAGGTGGGTGGCACCCACACAATGGACAGGGAGCATGCAGGTAAGGGCCCAATGGGGATTAGTACACTATTGTATCAGACATACATGTATCTGTATTGTATCTACATCAATATGTCAGGTCTGATTGCAGTTGTGGATGGGGTTTTCTAATGCAGAGATGCACATCTATGGTGAGGACAGAAAATGGTGTATTATTGGGGTTTGTACTGTAAATGTGCAGACTTGCTGCATTCATCCTGTACCAAGGCCACATGTGAGTCTGCTGACAATATATCCCTCTCACAATTACCTGGGACCTTCTGGTCTGCATATGGGATAGCAGCCTGAAGCTGGTGAGTATAACATTGTTCTGATGTGGCCTGGCAATATCCCAGGTATGTGAAGGGTATGCTATTTACCATGCACACAACTATGAGTAATAGCTATATTTCTTTATTTGCATGTTCACTTGTGGTGGAGTTAACTGCATTGCATCACAGTGGTCACCACTGGGGCTTATCTGAGGTGAATTCAACATTCCTGTAGCATACCTCACAACTTGTGAGTGCAAGATGGCTGGACAGATGCCAGCAAAATGGGCTGGACAAATGGTCTAAGTTATGGACATGTGTGACACATTACTGGTGCAAAGAGTATATTAACTCTGTACACACCCCTGTTAAGATGCAAGGTGTTTCTGATACATACAGATTGGGACCACAATATGTCAATCCACACCTCTTCCAACTTTTAATGTGACCCAAAACATGAACAGTTAACTTGTAAAACCAAGCATCTGGACTCATGTATTGCACCAACAAGGCTTGCCACCTGAGAGGGTGGCAGATATCCATCAGCATGATATTTCAGTCAGGTATGATACCTAATGCTGCCATATGTGTCAGTACACCCACTGTGGCCTATTGGCTATAATATCACATACATGTGCATTGTTAAGGCACACAGATCACTTCCAACCACGTATAGGTTGCAAACATCTGGATATTCCAGACACATCTGTACAGATAATTTTTCAATGGTTTATCTTGCTGCATGTGAGGCAGATGCTGTTACCACATTATATAAAGTAACGGCACTGGGAGGTGGTCACCAGCCATGTATGGTACACACATCCAAATGGTATAAGCCACACAAGATATGATCTTCACACACACACACACACACACATTTACCAATATTGAGATTAGAACTCTTGCTGGTCTAGTTATTTCTACCATAGTGCTACTCAGTTATCAGATGCACCACAGAGCTTATACCTAGTCCAAATGTACTTATAAGGTGGATGACATCAACAGGACTACTAAATTGGAGTGAGGGGAGAGTAAAGGGTAGTACACAGGTCAAATGGTGTAACTCATGCACTACAGTATTCTCACACAAACACACACTCACAACCAAACAGTTGGCAGATTAGAACTCCTGCCTATTTATTTATTGCTAGTGGAATGCTATGCAGTTATTAGATGTGCCACAGAGTTTATACATGTTCACCTACTCCAAAGGTACTTTTAAGGTGGATGACATCAACAGGACTACTAAATTGGGGTGAGGGGAAGTGTGAAGGGTAGTACACAAGTCAAAAATGGTATAAGCCAGACATTGCATGATTTTCACACACACACACACACACACACACACACACACACACACACACACGCACACACACACACTAGCCAGTATTGGGATTAGAACTCATGCCAATTTAGTTATGCCTACTATAGCGTTACGCAGTTACTGCATGTACTACAGAGCTTAATGACCTCTCAAATGGCCAAAGCCGATGGTAACTGCACAGTTGAGGTAAAGTATTATAGGTGGCAGAAAGTCTGCCTTCAGTTTCATCCTTACATTGTGCTAGTTCTTTCTGTCTTGCACTTCAAATAGCATTATAGCTTGGCACTTCACCAAGTTATTGTATCAATAAGTGTGGCACACCTGAGAGCTGTCAGCAGTACTTGTTCATCATAGAAGTAGCCCAAGTACTTACTAGTTATGTTCACCCCTCCTGGCATGATTGAAGTGCAGTTTTCTGTGCTTTCACCCATTAATTGCGTGCACTTGTCCATTCTGAGGCACTGTTGCAACTGCCTCATGTACACAGACAACCCTCCCCTCTAAACTCCAAACACTCAGACCTTTGAGAGTTACCCGTATATCACCCAGTATGGACATATGCACTCTCCAGCAAAGACTGGACTAGCAGGTCAAGAGGATAAGATCAACACCTGAACCACACAATGTGGAACATATAGCTCACCATGACACTTACTTTGACAGCCATGACATACAGTGAAAATCCACACACCCACCTTCACAAAGGCACTCGATGGACATTTACCCAAACAACACAGACCAGCAAGACAGACACCCACTCAGACACCATGACATGGCACATGCCAAGGGACACATATTTCAGCTATACAGTGTGCCTCTCAACCTAAGCTCCTATGGCTAACCACCTTGCACAATACAGTGATCGTGGATAACTCAATACTGAGGCACACACATATCCCATTCATTAAGTTGAATATGGAGCAGGTAACAGCCAACTATCTATCACATGCCAGCATCCAACACATGACACAGCCAGACATGGCACTCCACAACAACTACAAGTATCACTCTGTATCCATGTGGGTGTGAATGACCTGGGACACACCTCCCTGGACTACATGAAAAAAGACATGGTTGAGCTCTCTGATTATGTAGTCCAATCAGGTGTGACAGTACCCCTGAGCAGTATGCTGCCATTACCCAGAATGATGCTGCAGTACTATCAACAGATGATTGACTGCAACATTGGCTTACGTGTTTTATGTCATTCTTAGGGGATCCAGCATCTCTCTGCTTGGGATAACAATATTGAAAGACCTCAATGACTTGCCACAGATGTCCTACATCTGTCAGCCCTGGGTTTCCAGGTACTGGCTAAGTGTCCTGCCATCCCTATAATGCCTTATTAGGCAGTGTTCCAAATGTAATTGCCACCATAACAGCTGGACATGTATGCAATATGAGGGTCATGCTGATCAACAGTAGACATCTAACTGTCAGGATGCAGTCACTCAAAGCACTCCTCGGAGTGGAGGACATTAACATTTCTGCTGTAATGAAGAGGTGGTTCACAGCAGCAGACAACAGCTAAGCAGTAACAGTCTATAACACATTCCACAGCTGTCACCCCCAAACATGGACCATACCACACCTCCACAGGTGGTGTTGTCCCCATGTTCATTATGGATAGGAACACCACCAGACTAATAACCCAGCCTATTGCATCGGAGATACTTCCAGTACAACTGCCTTGGGGTAATAGTGCAATCCAGACCATAGCCTGCTATGGGTCCACATCTATGTCCCTAAACTGTCAATGCACATTCCTCAACACCCTGCCATCTATGAAGGTCCAACGCAACACTGACATAGTAGGAGACTTCAACTACCCCTCCATCACCCGGGGAAAGTAGCCAAGTGCCAGTACAGTGGCCCAACACTTCCTGGAATTCATCATTTCCAATGCCCTGGACCAGATCATACTGACCCCCGGCAGAGGATGCAACAACCTTGACCTGTGTTGACTACTTAAATATGAGACTGTTGCTTATACACAGTTGTCAATCCCTACCTGGTGAGATTCACACAGGCTGTAATCAACATGGAACTCAACATGTCAGCCACACTCCCCACAAAGGTGACCACATTGCAAAACCTCTCCAAAGCTGACTTTGCAGCCATAAAAACAGGGGTGGATGACTTCATTGCATCCATGGCAATGGGAAATAGCTGCATGACTGTCAAATCATACACATATGCACTGTGCAAACAGGTGCATGAATGCATGGTGCTAGCCAGAGCCAACAGAACCCAGACACTGTCCTTCAAACACTGGGAGACAATGTGATGGTCTCCTGCCATTACTAAAGTGTACAACAGATGGACAGCACTGTTGCAGAAAAAGGTGGTGTCCCATGACTGTCGAATCCCCTCATTAGCCTCAAACACAACTTGGGATCCCTTGTGGAATCTCCTACAGTCATCTATGAAGGCAGAAATGCAGTAGACAATGACAATCACAAACGCCTTTGATAGTTACATCAGCAACCTCTACAGCATTAAACAAACTTACATACATACCCACACGCACATTTGCAGGAAGAGTAGAACCTTTGCCAAACTAGTCATTTGTACTATAGTGGTCAGCACACTGAGCTTACAGAGCTGATAGCTGGACAAGGTTGCTGATAAGGGACCGACATCATGTGTACTGATAAGGTGGGGCACTGTGAAGTGTCGTGGGTGGGAATGGCATAAAACTGTTTCACCTATAAACAAACACACAACTCCCTCAGTCTTGCACACACAACTGTCTCTCTCAAACACACACACACAAACACAAACACCCAAAACTTTTACATTTACCAGAACTGAGATTTGATCTCCTACCCAACTAGTTATTTGTACTGTCCTATCATGCAGTTATCACACGCACCACAGAGCTAATGGGAGCTGAGGCATGACGGAAGGCACTTCTAAGATGACTGATATCTGCAGGGCTGCTAAAGTGGGGAAAGGGGAGGTGTACTAGGTTTGAATGGACCCAAAAGCTTTTAGCTGTGAACACACACACACACACACACACACACACACACACACACACACACACACACACACACACACACTTTTGCCAGAACTGAGATTAGAACTCCTAAACTAGTTATTTGTACTATCTTGTTATGCAGTTATCTCACGCACCACAGAGCTTATAGGGCTGGGCCTAACAAAAGTGACTTCTATGGTGACAGACATCTTCAAGACTGCTAAGGTGGGCCAATGGAAAATGCACTGGGTGGGGAAGGCCTGTTCACTCCTAAATCCTACTGACATTTCTCTAAGTGTATGAGCATGCCCATTGTGTCCTTCTATAGTACATGTGTGACTCCATTCAAGGGATTGTTGTACTCCAGTCCTGTTCATTTTGTGCTACAGCCATACCTGTCAACCTGTTGGTGCAAGATATCAGGGGATAGCCTATCAAAATGTGGGGACAATGGGCCATACAATGATTGTGAGAACTTCTCTCAGTAATGTATGGGTTGCAAGGGTTACAGGGCTGGTTTTAGCAAACATCTGTCATATATGCCATTTGACACGGTCGTATACTGTTTCAGTACCTGGTGACATACCTCCTCAGATCATCACAGTGATTTACCAGAGGAATACATGATGGATGATGCACACACACAAGGTTTATGGGCCAAATGCTACACATTCTTGCACTATCCAGCCTTTTGAGGGGTGTACCTACAAGCAATTGACTGCTGGTGCTGTGGAAATGGTCTAGCACCTTGGTGATATATTACAATGGTGGAATCTCTGTGCATTTATGTTCTGGCCTGGTCTGATTTCTAGTCCACAGTTAGGTAATATAAATCAGACAGGATTAGGGTGACAGGCAGACTCCAGATGTATTTGTAGAGGGTAGGATATGTGGGGTGTGTGTCCTTGGTAGATATGTTTAGCTATACCTACCAGTATTTTGCATTGAACTCTCTTCAATCGTTGACTGCACTTGGAGGGTTGTGTGTGTGCCAGACTGTTTGACTAGCCTGGAGGTGTGTGTTTGTCACACATATATGTATGGCTCACCTCATATTGCATGGATGGCCACATGTTGCGGTCAGGATGTTGCATAAGATGAGTGATCAGGGAGGGGTGTGTTACTCCCCATGGTTGTGGCCCAGGGTTCTGTGGGTGCAGACATGCCACCATCTTCCAGGGTTAGGCCTGCCTGCAGTGGGTGCATTCCCATGTTTAAACTCTTAGCCCTGCCTCTCGACTGTACAGAGTATCACAGAATGTCCACATCCATGACTCTTATATCTTGTTGGTTATCCAAACAAGTGTGGTTTTCCAGCAAAAGTGTTTTGCAAATCACTCAGGGTTAAAGTCAGATATTACTGACAGTTGACATTGCAGTTTCAGACTTCGTACCCATCAGACATTCCATGCTACTGCAAATTATTCCATCAACTTTATAACATTATTAGAGCAGTGTTTTACAGATGTCCTTCTCTTTGGACCTTCATCACCCCATTATCCATGGCTTTGTCCTGATTTCTGGCTCCCTGAGGCTGGCAGGTTTGCTCCTAGCAGTTGTAAGCATGGCCTTTCTTTGCCTTTTGCAGACTGTTATGTTGGTATTGTGTACCCCATGACACTCCCTAAAGGGCACTGTGGGTGAAGCATAGGCATTTTCCAGAGGACTGTAGGCCATGTGTGACAGATGCAGGCCATTTGTAGTAGGGCAGTGGATTCTGATGATCATATGTTTGCAGGCTGCCGGCAGAAGACACCTCTGGATGGCACCAGTAAGTTGACTGCGGATGTTACTGACAATTGCTTTCTGTTACTATTGTGCCATCAGTCTGAGTGACAGCTAGATCCTGCTCAAGTCTAGAAACATGTTATTGCATTTCTATGGGAATATGGGGTGGGGGGTGACATGACTGTACATGTTACACATCTGCACAGACTGTGCTGATATTTGCTTAACATTTTGGTCCCATGTAGCATGGCGGTGTGTCCTATCTTTCAGACTACAGGCATAACTGTATCAACCACAGGTCAGATGGTTCTGGCATAGTCATTTGTAGTTTCAAACGTCTTACCTTTCAAAGCCATACTGCCACTGCCAGACATGCTGTGATATCACTGTGCCAGGCATTTCTGTATGGTTGTCTATAGCTGATCTGCTGTGTGGGGATGGGACCCCCACTTTGACATCCATGCAAGTGATCTATGATCCCCTCAGTTATTTGGCTCACAACATATACTGTAGTGGTATTTGTCAGCTAGGGTGGTACTACATGGTGTGGGTAGGGAAGTACTGGGGATACATATCCTGCTGTCCAACAGAGCTGTCAGTTGTCTGCTGCTATCCCAGTTAGCCACCCCATTCCCTTACATTCCTGATCAATAGGTGGGAGGGTGGCCTAATGGTTAAGGTGTTTGCCTTTCAAACACAAGGTGCAGGGTTTGAGACTCACAAGGGATAATTGGCTAGGCTTAAAATGGCTCGCAAGGGCAGTTAGCTTAGTACTAATCTATGAACCTATGAACCTAATACTATAGATATGCTGTCAGAAAAGTCCACCACATTAATTTAGTTTGTTACAGAGACTGGCTTACCTTGTGCCTGCAGCTATTGTGAGGGTGGTGCTTGAGGGATGACTATGTCAGATGCCCACAATGCACTGCCTATGCATGATCAGGTATAGGTGGTATGATGTTTGGCATCCATTTTATTGTATGTGTGAGTCAGAGAGAGAGAGAGAGAGAGAGAGGGAGAGGGAGATCAGTCCCTGGGCCCTACAGTGTCACTGTATGTGCTATGCATTGCCTCTTTTCCAAGGCCAGGGCATACTAGGCATGCCTTTGTTTGCCTAGAGGGGCAGGCTCAGGATGATCCTCCTTTGAGTCACTCTGTGCCTGTAGAGGCCTTGGCAATGGTGGGGAGCTGTGTGGCCCTTCCTCATTTTGTTCCTGCTGCAGCTGTTTCCACAGGATCATATTGTGTAGCATGACACATACTATGATCATGTATGCACATGTGGCTGGAGAGTACTGCAAGGCTTCACCAGATATGTCAAGGCAGCAGAACTGTGACTTGAGCATCCCAAACACATGCTCTATAATGATCCAGACTTGTGTGTGTGCCTCATTATGGCATCCTTGTGTGAGTGTGTGTGCATTTCTGATGGGTGTCATCATCCACGGCTCCAGTGCGCAGCCAGCATCACCCACTAAATGGCCATACAGGATGTCCCCCATGGCAAACCACTGATACAGCTGTGAGGAATGCCAGATGTGACAGTTGTGATAACTTCCTGGGCAGCCAGCACACACATTCATGATAATGCCCTGGGCATCACACATGACTTGGCAGTTGATGGAGTGGAACCCCTTGTGGTTTATGCAGACCCTACCCCGGTCACCAGGTGATGCTTTGATGTGGATGTGCATGCAGTCTATGGCACCCAGCACCTCCTGGTAGTCTGCTACATGGTGGAAGAGAGACATATTGCCAGCCAGCTCCTCACGGGTGCTGGGAATTTAATGTGCTCTTCGGCATGTGTTCGCATGGCATCCAGGAACTGGTGGAATATCCTGGATGCAGATACCTGTGAGACCCCCATGATATCCTCAGTTGCTCTTTGCAGAGAAACTGTTGCTAGGATTCTTAGAGCTACACATAAATTGATATCCACTGGGATGGGATCCCCTCTGTTTGTTCCGGATGTGAGGTGAGGCTGGCACATCTTCACAATTTGCTGCAGTATGTCTCTGTCCACCCTGTAGCACTCTACTATCTCCAGATCAAGTAACCCCTGGTAGGTTTCCCTGGGCTTGAACACTCTTCTCCTCCTCCTCATAAGTCTGGGGTAGTTGTCAGCATTGTCCTCTTCACCACCCTCAACCTCTTGCACATACTGATGTATGA
The DNA here is from genome assembly GCF_019279795.1 of Protopterus annectens. Lineage (NCBI taxonomy): Eukaryota > Metazoa > Chordata > Ceratodontiformes > Protopteridae > Protopterus > Protopterus annectens. Next base: position 911,220,106 of record NC_056725.1, read on the forward strand.
GAACGACAGCAGCCCCTAACATTTTGTTAGTTTTGTCAGGTAAAATTTCCCCATCTGTGTACAGCGGTGGTGTAGAGTTTGTGGGAAAAAACAGACTAAAAGGTGTTTGCATAGTTTATAGTAATGTGTTGCAGATGCTGTCTGTGTGATTGGCTGAGTATGATATATTCCACCTGCCAGTTCTATTACTTGTATTTGAGTGCCTCTATTCTGCTATTTCCCTTTTTTTTTCTTGTTCCACTTGCCATTTCCTATATATTTTTTTATTTTTGTGGTTTAAATCCCAGTGCATGCCATGCACAGCTTACTTACATATACACAGTGCTGCCATTTTCTGTTTTTTTTTCTGGTTTAAGTCCCAGTTCATGCTGCACAAACCCATTCAGCGAGTGTAAACACTGCTGAAAAGGAAATGGCCTGCCCTGGCCGTGAACACGCTTAGCTTAGCACAGCCAAGCTAAGAAGGACACCCCCCCACTTAGCTATGCTTATTTACATGCAAACCCAGGCAACAGAGCCCCATTGTGCTTACAGCAAGCATGACATACCCCTTTCAACGTCATTTACTTCTCATGCTTATACGGCCATATTAGATCACCTGCACAGTTAGGTGCAGTCTGACACTTAGAAGAAATGTGTGATTTAGTAAGATTCACCTCATTTGCATACCCCAATGCCTTACTCCATAGTTACTGCACTCACACTGAGCCTTTCCCTTAGCAACCACTGTTCCCTGGTATTGTTTTCATTCTGCATGCCATTGACTATAATGGCAAAATGCAGATTTCCCTGAAAATTGCTTTTCACAATTTTTTTTTTCGGCACAATCCTGTTTGCGCGCCGCTGCCCTATGCTTAGATCGGCCAAAAAGAAATGTAAGTTTGATTTTATAAAAAGTAAATTATTTTTCATGCCAATGGACATATAGTTGGCCATTGGCATGCCTACTAGCTATAGTACATGCTTTTTTTCGAGCTGTCATGCTTCCGTTTTTTTAATTTGCAGAAATGTATTCAGCTACTAGCTGAATAAATTTCTTTGTGCACTGTTCAGGCACAGACAGCTGCCTGCTTCCTGGATCGCTAATTCACCTCCTTTGCAAGGTTTTCACTAGCAAATGAGGTAATTAGCATATAACAGTGATGTCCATGCCAGAATAGTGTAGGAGTGCTTGTGCACATCCTGGGAGCTCAATCCTGGATCGCTTGGTCGACATATTGCATGCGGCCGCTCCTGCACTATTCCGACACCCTGTGTATGGCTTCATGAATCCGGGGGATAGTGTATCACACTTTTCCTGCATCCCATTTTTGCAGGAAGGCAAGCGCCCAAAGTCCCTGAGCTCACCTGTACTAACTATTGTCACACAACAGTATTGAAAGGATAAACACCCCATGAAGTGCACATTAATCTTATACAAACTGTGATCATAATGAAACTGAAAATGTAGCCTTCACCATGCAGTCAAAGGTGATTTCCATCAGTTGTGTTTTATGAACTTGGATAAACATAAGGAAACATCTACTTACCATATTTTGTACTTCCATTTTTTAACAAAAGTATTATTTTATTACAAAGACAAATATAGTAATTACTCTGCAGTTGCAGAAGGTAATTCTGTTTTTGGAGGCAACACTAGTAGTTGTTACAAAAAGTGTTTTTTTACAGCAGTAACCATATTCACCTACCACAAGCATTGGTCCTATTTGTCTTTTCCTCTATAACTGCTCCATTGGGTATAAGTATCACAGATGTTATATGCCATTTTTTCATTTGCCATTGCTGCTTGGGTCTGTCTTCTTGATGACTACAGTCTGCACCTATGGAGATCTTCTCTTCTTAGGCAACATCTTTATATGCTGTCAATGAAGAACACCTTTGCGGTTGGTGATCATATCTGTGAACCTGTTCTAAGTGGGTCTTCTTTTAGTGACTTGGTATTCCAGTGTGTTATATTCCTAGACTGGAGATTCAGCATTGCTGTCATTTCTTAGCATTGCTTGCCACCATTTTCCCACATCTTCTTTCATCTGGGTTAATGATAGCAGTTCCTGTAATACACAGCATAATGCAGACAAGCTTAGTGCTAATTAAGTAATGTCCAAACAAGACAGCTCACGGATTAAGAGCCTCAGCAAAACACAAAGATAATCCAAACACAAATTGAATGAGGCTCACCACGGCAAGCAATAAAAACAGTGATTTATTTAACTTCAATAACAAAACAAGTAAGCGCTTTCACGTTACTAGAACGCTTCTTCAGACTTTAAAATCACTACCAACTACATTCACATTATATAGTACAACCCATTCCATGATTCCTAATCAATTAAACAATTAATCAATTATTGAAAAAGTCTTAAAGCAACAATCTCATAATTCAACTATATATATATATATATATATATGTATATATATATATTTTTTATATTTCATGTATACCTATGTTGCATCATATGTCAATTCTTATATTCTTATAGCTCTCTTCTTTGACATAAACACCACTTATTAAACTCTGATTACTAAAAAAGAATATAAATAAAAACATAAAAAATATATATAAATACGCATACACAAAAAATATACATAAACAAATATACACACACGTATATAAAATATATATATATATAAATATAAAAAAAACATCAAAAATTAATCTATCAATAACTATGAACTGTACAATCCTTATATAAAGCATAAAAACATTCATATAACATATTCTCAAAAAAACGTATATATATATATATATATATATATATATTTTATTTTATTTTTTATATATATATTTTTTCATATATTGTATATATATATATATATATATATATATATATATATATATGTATATATATATATATATATGTGAACAAATACTCAAGAATTAATGGCCATATGGGCGCGCTGCTAGAAATGGTTTGAGAGAAAACTTCTCGTTCAGACCATGTCCCCTATGACTCTGCAGCCTGATTATCCATCTATTTTCACACTTCTCAGTATAGTTCCTTATATCCCCCAACCTATTTGTTGATTTAATCAATTCTATCACATTAAATTTGAACTTGTATATTGTACCTTTCTCTGCTACGTGCCGCGCCAACGCATTATGTTCATCTCCTTTACTAATTGCATATAAATGCTCCCTAATATGCTCCTTGAGGCTCCTATTAGTCTTTCCTACATAAAAACTTATACAGTTTTCACAGACCGCTAAATAAATTAAATTCCTTGACTTGCAGTCAGCATAAAAATTAAACTTATATTCATGTCCTGTATCCGGATGTTTAAAAACATTTTTTCCTGACAAATATGTGCAATAATTACAAACTCTGCATGGAAACGTGCCCTGCCTATTTGTTTCCAAAAATTTTTCTACACTATTATTTTCATAACATAATAACCTCTTTAAAGATCTCATATTCTTATACAAGAAGCTGGGTTTATAACCCACTGTTTGGGCTATTCTTTCATCAACAGTGAGTATGCCCCAGTTCTTCTCAATGACCTGTTTAATCCCTTTATTCATATTCGAATATTGAATAGTTACTCTGTGCCTACTAGTGTTCCTATTCTCATTTCTAGCCACACTTTCACTATTCCTATATAAATATGGTTTGCCTTTTCTTACCATCTCATTCACTTCATAAACAGATTCAGCTTCATCTTTATTATATCCCCTTAGCAAAAAATCATTTTTCAACATATCCTGTTTCCTGTTATAATTATCACTATCAGTAGTTAAACGTGACATTCTTAAGGTCTGTCCTTTTACAATATTATGATAAATATGCTGGGGATGCATACTATTTCTATGTAGCATGTTATTCCTCCAGCACAGTTTTCTATATATTTCAGAGTGCATCTCGCCATCTTTCTTAATTACTTTAACATCCAAAAACTCCATCACCTCATAGGAATGTTTCTGTTCAAACTTCGGAAATTGAGTTGTATTGTTCACATATTCAATAAATTAATTCAATTCCAATTCAGTGCCTTTCCATGTTAAAAACACATCATCTACAAATCGTTTATAAAAATTAATGTGTTCAACAAAATTAGCATTCGATAGAACATATGTGCTTTCCCAATATGCCAACACTAGGTTGGCATATGAATTAACGCTTGGAGTACCCATCGCTACTCCTTTTTTCTGTAGATAATACACATCTTGATATGAGAATACATTGTTCTCTAACACCAATTCAAGTAAAGCTAGGATTTTAATAATGGAATTTCTCAATGCACCTTTGTCTACTAAAAATAACCTCAAAAACTCCATGCCTATATCATTCGGAATGGATGTAAAAAGAGATGTAACATCCAAAGTAACTAGTAGATCCATATGTGCCTCTTCATTATTCAAAATATAGGCACCATAGCTCTCCAGAAAATCCTGTGTATCTTTCAATATGGAATCTGTGTTGTTAACTATGGGACGTAGTTGCTTCTCAATAAATATAGAAGCTGGTTCCATCAACCACCCACCCCCCGATACTATCGGTCTCAATGGTGGGTTAGTGTAGGTCTTATGTATCTTCGGCAAACCCCTTATAACAGGAACAAGGGGATTTTCAACCAGTAAATATTTATATAAGTCATTATCAATAGTGTGGCATAATAGCATATCATATAATTCTGAATGTACATTCTTAATTAAATTATTTAACATTGCCTTATTCAATGTACAATAAGTTCAATCATCACTTAACATGCTACTCATACTAGTATCATAAACTTTTGCATCTAAAATAACCACGGCACAACCTTTGTCTGCCTGTCGGATAACTATTCCTTTGTTTTCTTGCAAAGTTCTAATCGAATGTAATTCATCATAGGTTAAGTTATAAAATTCAGGTTTACTTTTCAATCTATACATCTCAAAAAGATCACGCTCACATGCTTTTTCAAAAGTTTCTAATACAGGATGTGACTGTGGAATAAAAACAGAGGGTTTTGAAAAGACATTCCTTTTCCCCATATCATTCGCACCAAACAACAAATCTAAACCAACTCTTCTAACAAACATCTATAGACATTACGGACATTATATTAGATCTTAAAATGTTTGTTAGAAGAGTTGGTTTAGATTTGTTGTTTGGTGCGAATGATATGGGGAAAAGGAATGTCTTTTCAAAACCCTCTGTTTTTATTTCACAGTCACATCCTGTATTAGAAACTTTTGAAAAAGCATGTGAGCGTGATCTGTTTGAGATGTATAGATTGAAAAGTAAACCTGAATTTTATAACTTAACCTATGATGAATTACATTTGATTAGAACTTTGCAAGAAAACAAAGGAATAGTTATCTGACAGGCAGACAAAGATGGTGCCGTGGTTATTTTAGATGCAAAAGTTTATGATACTAGTATGAGTAGCATGTTAAGTGATGATGGAACTTATTGTACATTGAATAAGGCAATGTTAAATAATTTAATTAAGAATGTACATTCAGAATTATATGATATGCTATTATGCCACACTATTGATAATGACTTATATAAATATTTACTGGTTGAAAATCCCCTTGTTCCTGTTATAAGGGGTTTGCCGAAGATACATAAGACCTACACTAACCCACCATTGAGACCGATAGTATCGGGGGGTGGGTGGTTGATGGAACCAGCTTCTATATTTATTGAGAAGCAACTATGTCCCATAGTTAACAACACAGATTCCATATTGAAAAATACACAGGATTTTCTGGAGAGCTATGGTGCCTATATTTTTAATAATAAAGAGGCACATATGGATCTACTAGTTACTTTGGATGTTACATCTCTTTTTACATCCATTCCGAATGATATAGGCATGGAGTTTTTGAGGTTATTTTTAGTAGACAAAGGTGTATTGAGAAATTCCATTATTAAAATTCTAGCTTTACTTGAATTGGTGTTAGAGAACAATGTATTCTCATATCAAGATGTGTATTATCTACAGAAAAAAGGAGTAGCGATGGGTACTCCATGCGCTAATTCATATGCCAACCTTGTGTTGGCATATTGGGAAAGCACATATGTTCTATCGAGTGCTAATTTTGTTGAACACATTAATTTTTATAAACGATTTGTAGATGATGTGTTTTTAACATGGAAAGGCATTGAATTGGAATTGAATTAATTTATTGAATATGTGAACAATACAACTCAATTTCTGAAGTTTGAACAGAAACATTCCTATGAGGTGATGGAGTTTTTGGATGTTAAAGTAATTAAGAAAGATGGCGAGATACACTCTGAAATATATAGAAAACCGTGCTGGAGGAATAACATGCAACACAGAAATAGTATGCATCCCCAGCATATTTATCATAATATTGTAAAAGGACAGACCTTAAGAATGTGACGTTTAACTACTGATAGTGATAATTATAACAGGAAACAGGATATGTTGAAAAATGATTTTTTGCTAAGGGTTATAATAAAGATGAAGCTGAATCTGTTTATGAAGTGAATGAGATGGTAAGAAAAGGCAAAGGCAAACCATATTTATATAGGAATAGTGAAAGTGTGGCTAGAAATGAGAATAGGAACACTAGTAGGCACAGAGTAACTATTCAATATTCGAATATGAATAAAGGGATTAAACAGGTCATTGAGAAGAACTGGGGCATACTCACTGTTGATGAAAGAATAGCCCGAACAGTGGGTTATAAACCCAGCTTCTCGTATAAGAATATGAGATCTTTAAAGAGGTTATTATGTTATGAAAATAATAGTGTAGAAAAATTTTTGGAAACAAATAGGCAGGGCACGTTTCCATGCAGAGTTTGTAATTATTGCACATATTTGTCAGGAAAAAACGTTTTTAAACATCCGGATACAGGACATGAATATAAGTTTAATTTTTATGCTGACTGCAAGTCAAGGAATTTAATTTATTTAGCGGTCTGTGAAAACTGTATAAGTTTTTATGTAGGAAAGACTAATAGGAGCCTCAAGGAGTGTATTAGGGAGCATTTATATGCAATTAGTAAAGGAGATGAACATAATGCGTTGGCGCGGCACGTAGCAGAGAAAGGTACAATACACAAGTTCAAATTTAGTGTGATCCAATTGATTAAATCAACAAATAGGTTGGGGGATATAAGGAACTATACTGAGGAGCGTGAAAATAGATGGATAATCAGGCTGCAGAGTCATAGGGGACACGGTCTGAACGAGAAGGTTTCTCTCAAACCATTTCTAGCAGCGCGCCCATATGGCCATTAATTCTTGAGTATTTGTTCACATATATATATATATATATATATATACAATATATGAAAAAATATATATATAAAAAATAAAATAAAATATATATATATATATATATATATATATATATATATATACACGTTTTTTTGAGAATATGTTCTATGAATGTTTTTATGCTTTATATAAGGATTGTACAGTTCATAGTTATTGATAGATTAATTTTTGATTTTTTTTATATTTATATATATATATATATATATATTTTATATGCGTGTGTATATTTGTTTATGTATATTTTTTGTGTATGCGTATTTATATATATTTTTTATGTTTTTATTTATATTCTTTTTTAGTAATCAGAGTTTAATAAGTGGTGTTTATGTCAAAGAAGAGAGCTATAAGAATATAAGAATTGACATATGATGCAACATAGGTATACATGAAATATAAAAAAAATATATATATATATATATATATATATATATATATATATATATATATATATATATATATACATGTATATATATATATATATATATATATATATATATATATATACATATATATATATATATATATATATAGTTGAATTATGAGATTGTTGCTTTAAGACTTTTTCAGTAATTGATTAATTGTTTAATTGATTAGGAATCATGGAATGGGTTGTACTATATAATGCAAATGTAGTTGGTAGTGATTTTAAAGTCTGAAGAAGCGTTCTAGAAATTTGAAAGCGCTTACTTGTTTTGTTATTGAAGTTAAATAAATTGCTGATTTTTATTGCTTGCCGTGGTGAGCCTCATTCAATTTGTTTTTGGATTATCTTAGTGCTAATTATCTTTTACTGTGACAGCTTCTGTTAAGTTAGATAATGGCACAGTATCTCTGAATGAGGAATGCACTAATTGGTACTCAGAATGTTCTCACTCATACTTATAGGTTCATAGGTAGGTACTAGGCTATTGGCCCTAGGGCCTATATAAGCCTAGCCAAATGGTACCCTGGCTTTTGCCACGCAAGAAAATTATTTTCCTGTGCTCCTGTCAAGCAGAGCCACAGAAGTGATCCCCAGGGTGAATTTCCTATATCTCATCCAATTATCAAGATTTTTCTTGAAGAGTGCTAATGAGGAGCTTTGTTTGATATAGATAGGTAGTTTGTTCCAGAGTATGGGAAGTTTCTGAGATAGGAATCTATCCCTCCAGCATGTTCTGTTTATTGCGGTGACAAGGTTTAGGTCCCTAGAGCGTGTAGCTTGGAGGGATTGGGATTTCTTTATGTGGAGCATGTCCAACAGCTCTGGGTTTGACATAGCTTTGTATGTTAGGCAGAGATCGCCTCTGAGTAGGTGATATGTGACAGAGTAAAGCTGGAGTTTTTTGAGACGGTCTGCGTAGGGCATCTGTTTGAGGCCAGTAATCCTCTTTGTGAGTTATTTCTCTGGCCTTTCCAGTTGTTGTAGATGTTTTGTGAGGTACATACCAAAAGGGGCATTGTACTCTATAATGGGTCAAATGAGTGATGAGTAGAGGGGAACAATGACCTCTTTTTTCCTGGATGAGAAACCCTTTGTGATGAGGTGTGCCACGTAGAAGGATTTCCCGACTACTGTGGTGATGTGATTATCAAAGGAGACACTACTGTCCACCTGTGTCCCAAGGTCTCTTATCACACTTTTGGTGTTAAGCAGACTACTGCCTATGTGGTAGTTCATGGGTACAGAGTTTTTACCAAAAGGGATGACAATGCACTTTTTGGCATTGAGCTTGAGGCCATGGCTTTGACACCAGGCATCTTTCTCAGTGAGGCCCTTTTGTAGGATGTTCATATCATTAGGAGATTTGACTATGGCTTCTAATTTGCAGTCATCTGTGAACATTTTTAGCCAAAGACCTTCTGTGTTAGCCTGTACTTCAGAGAAGTAGATACCAAACAGGAGAGGACCTAGGACTGAACCCTACGGTACTCCGTTGTCACTGGTCTGAAGCTGGATTTAGAGTCTGCTACTTTTACAATGTGGGTTTGGTCCGTGAGCCAGTTGCCAACCCATCTTGTGACATAGGGATTTATACCTAGTTTAGTGAGTTTGTCTATAATTCCAGAGTGGGGGATGGTGTTGAAAGCCTTGGCGAGATCTAGATAGGCTGTGTGTACCACCTTACCCTCATCTACAGCTTTGGTGACCACTTCAAAGAAGTCTATCAGGTTTAGCAGACATGATCTGCCTTTTACAAACCCAAACTGGGTAGGGTCCAGAGTTTGGAGATTACCAATGTCATTGTTTATAAGTTCCATGATGACACGCTCCATAGCCTTGAAGACCAGGCTCGTCAGGCTAACGGGGTGATAGTTCCTGGGGTCCGTGGGGGCTCCCCCTTTTGTGGAGTGGGATAACCATTGCTGTGTGCCATTCAGTGGGCACAAAGCCTGAGGTGAGGCTATAATTGAACTTCACTATTTTCTGGAGTATAGCAAGACAGCACTTTTCCCATTCAGGTAGATAAACTCCTTCCCACCAGCAGGACATGTGGTTGGATTTTTAGGAAGGCAGATAGTTTTCTTTTTGCCACTGTTGAGAATGACACTAGAATGGGATGGTTCATAGGTAGATATTAGGCTATCTGCCAGAAGGTATTTATAACCCTAGCCGGAATGTGTTGGCTTTCACCAGCCCCTTAGATTAGTTCCGTGTGCCTCTGTCCAGCAGAGCCACTGAAGTGATCCCTGGGGTAAACTTTCTGTTTCCTATTCACTTGTCAAGTTTTCTCTTGAAGAGGGTTAGCGAGGAGCTCTGCCTAATGTAGATTGGAATCTTGTTCCAGAGCATGGGAAGTCTCTGGGACAGGAATCTGTCCCTCCAGCACGTCCTATTTATTGTTGTGGTGAAGTTTAAATCTCTGGAGCATGTGGCTTAAGGGGATATGGTTTTCTTTAGGTGGAGCATGTCTATCAATTCTGGGTTGGACATGGCCTTGTATGTCAGGCAGAGATCACCTCTGAGTAGGCGGTATGCAACCGAGTACAGCTGGAGTTTCTTCAGTCGATCTGCATAGGGCATCGACCTGAGGCCAGTGATCCTCTTGGTTAGGTACTTCTGTGGTCTTTCCAGTTGTTGCAGGTGTCTTGTAAGGTACATTCCAAATGGGGCATTGTACTCTATGATGGGTCTGATGAGTTCTGCATAGAGGGGTCCAATGACCTCTTTTGATCTGTATGTAAACCCTTTTGTGATTAGGTGGGCCACACAGAAGGATTTTCTAATCACTTTGGCAATGTGATTATCAAAGGAGAGGTTACTATCTACTTGGGTCCCCAGATCCCTTATTACATTTTCCGGTCTTCCGTATTTAGGGGGCTGCCACTTACGTGATAGTTTGTGGGTACTTTATTTTTTCCAAAGGGGATGACTATGCACTTTTTGGCATTTAGCTTGAGGCCATGGTTTTGACACCAGGTATCTGTCTCAGTGAGACTCTTTTGGAGAATGTCTGTGTCAGCCAGAGAGTCAATTATAGCCCCTAGTTTGCAGTCGTCTGTGAACTTGGTCAGCAAAAGTCCTCCTGTGCTTGCCTGTACCTCTGAGAAGTATATGCCAAACAGGAGGGATCCTAGGACTGAGCCCTGGGGAATGCCACTTTTAACTGGTTTAGAGTCAGACCTAGCTCTCGAAACTCTTACCATGTGGGTTCTGTCCATGAGCCAGTTGGCAACCCATCTCAAGATATAGGGGTTTATGTTCAGGCTGGTGAGCTTGTCTATAATATCTGAGAGGGGAATGGTATTGAAGGCCTTTGCAAGGTCTAGGTTGGCTGTGTGGACAACCTTTCCCTTGTCTATAGCCTTGGTAACTGTCTCAAAGAAGTCCACCAGGTTTAGGAAGCATGATCTGCCCTTAACAATGCCGATCTGGGTAGGGTCCAGTGTTTGGAGGTTCCCAATGTCTTTGTTAATGAGATCTATGATGATGCACTCCATAGCTTTGCAGACCAAGCTAGTCAGACTTACAGAGTGATAGTTCCTGGTGTCCGTTGTGGCTCCACCTTTGTGGACCTGAATAACCATTGCTGTGCGCCACTGTGTGGGCACATAGCCTGTGGAGAGGCTGAGTTTAAACAGTGTGTTTAGGTGAGGGGTTAGTTCATCTTTGAGCTTGTGTAGGACGCAGCCTGGGACACCATCCAGTCCCATTGATGCTGTGTTTTTGGCTTTGGAGAGGGCAGTTTTAACCTGAGTGTCTGTGATTTCAGGGACACTACATTCTTCTGGTATAGTTATGGGCCCTTTTGGGGGTGAGAGGGGGGTGAAGTTTACACTGAACCTGTCTGCCAGGATGTTGGCTTTATCGGTCGGTTCAGTGTATTTTTTGCCATTCTGCACTAACTCCGAGCAGATCTGAGAATTGTCACTTAGATTCTTGACATAGCTAAAGAATGCCTTGTGGTTATCTTTGGAGACCATGGCAATTTTTCTTTCAAAGCTAGCCATGGATGATTTCATGAGGGAACCTAGTTATTTGCTGACATTGATCAGGGATGTCTTCCCTTCTTGGGATTTTACTCTTTTCTGTACTAGTTTCCTCCTTCTATTGTATAGCTTGTTTATGGCAGGTGTCCACCAGACTGGTTTCCTTTTCTTGGAGGAGTGAGTTGTTTGGGATAGCATGATCCATGCATTCTTGTAGGTGCCCATAGAGTGCATTAGTAAAGGATTTTGCAACTTGGACAGCATTATCCTTTAGCATGGGGGCTTTGAAATCTCCCACCTCGGTCTACGTGAAGTTTGCTTTTGAAAAGTTTTTCATGGTGGTTTCTTTGAATGGGGATGGTGGCAGAATGTGGATATCCAAAGTTATTAGTTTATGGTCAGATCTACCAATGAGGGTTGATGTCCAGTATGGAACACCAGTCACCCATGTTGGTGATGACCAGGTCCAATATGTTGTCACCTCTAGTGGGGGTGTTGACCAGTTGATCCAGGGTGTTTGAGTTTATAAATTCTAGGAAATGTTGGGCAAAGGAGTTTGCACTTGAGTAGTTCTTCCAGCTAATGTTTGGGTAATTGAAATCACCCAATATCGGGGTGTTTGGTAGGACCTTTATGTTTCCCAGTCTTTCCAGGAATGTGGAGTGGGGGTCTGGGACATGGTGGGTGATCTGTAGCAAGCTATAATTTGAATAGCAGTTTTGCCCATTGTTAGTTGCATGTGGATAATCTCTGAAGCATCGTGCTGTGCCACTAACCTGGAGGTGTGGTTATCCTTGATGAATATGGATACTCAACCGTCTTTTGTATTTCAGTCCAGGTTTTGTGGCAGAAATGTATGGTATGAGTTGTAGCCTGGTAGTGCTGTGGTGCTCTCTGGAGCCTTAAACTAGGTTTCTGTTACTGCACATATATCGATTTTCTCCATACTGAGGAGTGCCTCGAGTGCATGCATTTTGAGGTTTAGACTTCTGGCATTGAGTAGCATTATCCTAAGTTTTTTGTTACTTGTGCTATTTACGGCGGTGGGTTTGTCTTTTGAGCCTTGCCTAAAAAAAGGCACTATGGGGGTGGCAAGAGCCTAGTCCAGTATTTGAAAGCCTAAGGGTGACAGGTGCAAGCCGTCTCTAGTGAAGCAGCGTGGCTTGTCAAGCATATCATCCCAGGTTGACAGACACTAGATCCCCTTTGAATGACACCAGAAGCTTAGCCAATTGTTGAAATTGATCATTTTTTCTCTATACCGTGGTATAATTCTTGGTGAGGGCAGGATGCTACTCAGAGTCAGGGTCATACCAGCCTGGGCTGCGTGATCAGAGAGCTCCTCCTTATCTCTTTTCATGTAGTCCAGGGAGGTACAGCTCAGGTAATTTACACCAATATGGACAATGACAGAGTCATATTTGCACTTGTTTTGCAGTGACCTGAGTGCTTGTGTTATGTGGCGGATCCTGGCACCCGACAGGCAGCTAACAATGACCTTCTCCTTGTTCAGCCTAGTGAGTGGGACATCAGTGTGCCTGACTATAGAGTCACCTATTACTAGTGTGTTGGGTATGTTATTTTGCCTTATGGGCTGTGATTGCATGGCACACTGGTTTTGTGAAGTATGTGCTTCATGGTTTGTGTTGGGGGGTGGAGGTTGCTTGGATGCTTTGGAGGTCTCTGTTGCTTTTGCAGATTTTTATTTATAGCCTCCGAGTATGTTTTCATGTATTTATGTGTGTTTTTTGCCGGTGCTAGTTTCATAGGTCTATGTGAGACTGGTGGTGTGACGCAAGTAATTCCCTTCTCCTCTTGACTGCCTGGTCCAGTCTTGGGTTGAAAGAGCTTAGCCTCCAGTTTGGCTGTATAATTGCATCTCTCGCATGTATTAGTGTTTGGTGGAAGAAGGAGAGGGTTGTGTACATGAGGTAATTGTAACATTGCCTCAAAATGCCCAGATTCACCAGTTGGACCAGAGAGTACATCTGAAACTGCCCTTTGGGCATGCCTGGATAGGTACAGTGAACTGTTTTATTGACTGGCTGGTAAGATCGAATAGAGAGCTTTGTCCTTCTCTACAGTATATGGGGGGGGTCTAGTGCTAAGGTTTGGTTTATTAGTGCTTGCTATGAGTTTTGAACAAGTGCTGGGATGAGAAGGGAATGGTTTGAGTGCTTAAGTTGAATGTCTGTCTCGTTCCAAGGGAAAAATTGAAGAGTATACTTTGTGGAGCCAGGAATACTTATACCCTAGCTAACCGGCACTGCCTGCACACAAAACCGTGCAAAAGTGGGTTTTATAGCAGGGAAATGAAAGAGATAGAAATTAGCCCAAAATGGCCAATAAACTACTAATTTCTGGGCCGAAGCCACTCCTCCAGAGACAGATAGGCTGCTCAAATCTCCCTCTCTCACAGTGAACAGAGAAACTTCCTTCTATCCAAGTAAGGTATGGGCAAACACAGAAATTTGTTTAATAGACTAATAGACTAATAACCTATTATAATCAAATTGCCAGGTTTGTAACAGGCCTGCCTTTCAGAACCCATCACTGCATCAACCTCATACAGCTTGGATGGCTGCAATTTCCTAATCTAATCCAGTATAATCTGCTGATATTGGCTAACAAAATCCTCTACAACCCAGATAATACACCAGCCCTTAGAAATACTATCCTCCCCCATAACAACACAAGACTGCTCCATTCCTCTACTAAGCTACAAATCCAGACAATTGAAATTAACAATGCAGCTGGCATGGCCCTATTTGCAAACTCGGTAGGTAGAATCTAGAACATACTTCCAGTTGGCACGACCATGCTCTCCTCCCTATGCCAATTTAAAGCCAAAATTAAACAACATCTGGCATTAAATTGGCTATGGCACTTTGCCAAGTCTGGCTTAGCCAACAACATTGGCTTATCTAGTAGCTATTGTTAATTTTCTCCTGACTACAACCAGGGTAATTTCTATCCTGTAAACTTGTCTATTCAATGCTTAACTATGTACCTTTGGAAATAACCTACATGTAAATTTGTACTATTTAGTCTGAATGCATTTTTTATCTGCATTTTTATTTTATTTTTATTATTTTTTTTTTATTTGTATTGGTACTTGTGTATATCTGGAGCTTATCTCCCCAGGCCTCTGCTGTAAATGGACATTAGTCAGACTATCCCGGTCAACAAATGTAAAATAAATAAAAAAATAAACTTGTAACACAGCCCTGAATTCAGCACAAACCTGAAAACTGGACTTTACTAGCTTAGAAAGGTGGGAAAACAAGTATATATTTTTTTGTTTGTTTTTATCAGAAAATAAAGCAGATACAATAAAAAAAAACACTTTAAATGCACATAAATGGCTATCACACTTGAGTGTGTAGCATACAACATTTAAACAGGTAATTTAAACACAAAAAAATGACTTTGTTAAAGTGCAGGCAGTAAATTAGGTACAATATGTAGCTGAAACCAACTTTTTAAATCACAGAAACTCTAGAAAATCAGCATTTTAGGCGGAATTAGCTAAAGGCAGCAAGAAAATGTAGAAAAATGATAGTTAATCACTCCAAAGTCTCTCTTTTGTCTCTCTGCTGCTGTAAAACTCTACAGGGCACCAAGCAGGAGCTTTCTGAGCTGTATACTAGCCCAAAAACCTCACAAATGCGGGTTTTATAGCAGGGAAATGAAAGAGATAGAAATTAGTCCAAAATGGCCAATAAACTACTCATTTCTGGGCTGAAACCACTCCTCCAGGGAGAGATAGGCTGCTCAAAGCTCCCTTTCTCACAGTGAACAGAGAAACTTCCTTTTATCCAAGTAAGGTATGGGCAAACACGGAAACTTTTAACACAGCCCTGAATTCAGCACTAACCTGCAAACTGGACTATGCTAGCTTAGAAAGGCGGGAAAACAAATATATATTTTTTGTTTTTTCAGAAAATAAAACAGATACAATCAAAAAAACACTTTAAATGCACAGAAATGGCTATCACACTTGAGTGTGTAGCCTACAACAGTTAAACAGGTAATTTAAACACAAAAACTACTTTGTTAAAGTGCAGGCAGTAAAATAAGTACAATATGTAGCTGAAACAAGCTTTTTAAATCACAGAAACTCTACAAAATCAGTGTTTTAGGCGGAATTAGATAAAAGCAGCAAGAACATGCAGAAAAATGATACTTAATCACTCCAAAGTCTCTCTTTTGTCTCTCTGCTGCTGTAGAATTCTGCAGGGCACCAGGCAGGAGCTTGCTGAGCTGTATATGGTGAGCAGTTTTACTATCTGCTACTTATAGCAACACATTCAGAGCCTCAGTTAGCATTAGTAGTATTATTATGTTGTTGTTTATTTATGGGTGCACCTGTTGCTGCTATATTCTGCACTGGTGTGATAATGTGTACCACTACATTTTTTTGCTTCCTCTTCCTCCTGTTTATACATGTTGCTGCTACCCATGGGAAGTCAGCCTTTTTTAGTAAGTTATATAATAAATCAAAAAGTTTAGCACTATCTAGTTATAGCAAATGCATTAGTTATGCTTGGCAAGGCTTTGTGTAATGCTATTTTTGTATAATGTAAGGCTGATACATGATCAGATTTTTTAGGTTGGTTCTTAAACCTCCAGAACCATTTCATGCTTATTACAATAACTGACCTTTTACAGTTTTTTTTCCATTCTTGATTAGCAATACTAAGGATGAAAACAGGGGAACAAATTTGTAGAGTAAATAAAATATATTTCCCTCTGTTTACGTTAACAGTGCTTTCACTCAGCTTTGCTAATCATTATATAAATCTCAGTATTTTAATTTTGATCACACTTTCATTTGACTTCTTGTGTAAAGCAGCTGGAAGAAGAGTTGTATGACAATGGAAACATTTAGCAGAATCTTCTTCATACTACAGCAGGTAAAACAGGACAGAGGAAGGACGACAAGGAGACATGGTGGTGGAATGGGGAAGTACAGGAGAGTATACAGAGAAAGAGGTTGGCAAAGAAGAAGTGGGATTGTCAGAGAGATGAAGAAATTAGACAGGAGTATAAGGAGATGAGGTGCATGGCAAGGAGAGAGGTGGCGAAGGCTAAGGATAAGGCGTATGAAGAGTTGTATGAAAGGTTGGACACTAAGGAGGGAGAAAAAAAAAACCTAAACCAATTGGCTAGACAGAGGGACCAAGCTAGGAAAGATGTGCAGCAGGTAAAGGTCATAAAGGATAATGAGGGAAACATACTCACAAGCGAAGAGAGTGTGGTGAGCAGATGGAAAGAGTACTTTGAGGAGTTGATAAATGAAGAGAATGAGAGGGAGAGAAGGTTGTATGATGTGGGGATAGTGACTCATGAAGTGCAATGGATTAGCAAGGAGGAAGTAAGGAAAGCTATGAAGAGGATGAAGAATGGAAAGGCTGTTGGTCCAGATGACATACCTGTGGAAGCAAGGAGGTGTTTAGGTGAAATGGCAGTGGAGTTTTTAACCAGATTGTTTAATGAAATCTTGGAAAGTGAGAGGATGCCTGAGGAATGGAGAAAAAGTGTTTTGGTACTGATTTTTAAGAATAAGGGTGATGTGCAGAGCTGTAGTAACTACAGAGGGATTAAATTGATCAGTCACAGCATGAAGTTTTAGGAAAGAGTAGTGGAAGCTAGGTTAAGAAGGGACATGATGATTAGTGATCAGCAGTATGGTTTCATACCGGAAAAGAGCACTACAGATGCGATGTTTGCTCTGAGAGTGTTGATGGAGAAGTACAGAGAAGGTCAGAAGGAGTTGCATTGTGTTTTTGTAGACTTAGAGAAAGCATATGACAGGGCGCCTAGAAAGGAGTTGTGGTATTGTATGAGGAAGTCGGGAGTGTCATAGAAGTATGTAAGAGTGGTACAGGATATGTACGAGGGTAGTGTGATAGTGGTGATGTCTGTGGTGGGAGTGACAGATGCATTTAAGGTGGAGGTGGGATTACATCAAGGATCAGCTTTGAGCCCTTTCTTGTTTGCAATGGTGATGGACAGATTGACAGACGAGATCAGACAGGAGTCCCCGTGGACTATGATGTTTGCAGATGACATTGTGATCTGTAGTGAGAGTAGGAAACAGGTGGAGGAGACCCTGGAGAGATGGAGATATGCTCTAGGGAGAAGAGGAATGAAGGTCAGCAGGACTAAGACAGAATATATGTGCGTGAATGAGAGGGAGGATAGAGGAATGATGAGGATGCAAGGAGTAGAGGTGGCAAAGTTGGATGAGTTTAAATACTTGGGATCAATAGTTCAGAGTAACGGTGTGTGTGGCAGAGAGGTGATGAAGAGAGTATACAGGCAGGATGGAGTGGGTGGAGAAGAGTGTCAGGAGTGATTTGTGACAGACGAGTACCAGTAAGAGTGAAAGGGAAGGTCTACAAGAGAGTAGTAAGACCAGCTATGTTATATCAGTTGGAGACAGTGGCATTGACAAAAAGTCAGGAGTTAGAGCTGGATGTGGCAGAGTTAAAGATGTTAAGATTTGCACTGGGTGTGATGAGGGTGGACAGGCTTAGGAATAAGTATATTAGAGGGTCAGCCCAGGTTGGAAGGTTTGGAGACAAAGCCAGAGAGGCAAGATTATGTTGGTTTGGACATGTGCTGAGGAGGGATGCTCAGTATATTGGGAAAAATATGCTAAGGATGAAGCTACCAGGTAACAGGAAAAGAGGAAGGCCTAAGATAAGGTTCATGGATGTGGTGAGAGAAGACATGCAGGTGGTTGGTGTGACAGAGGAAGATGCAGAGGACAGGAAGAAATGGAAACAGATGATCCGCTGTGGCGACCCCTAACGGGAACAGCTGAAAGAAGATGATGATGACTACAGCATGTAAAATAAAGTTAGGTTAAACTGCAGTT
This sequence comes from Protopterus annectens, assembly GCF_019279795.1. Taxonomy (NCBI): domain Eukaryota; kingdom Metazoa; phylum Chordata; order Ceratodontiformes; family Protopteridae; genus Protopterus; species Protopterus annectens. Next base: position 911,238,643 of record NC_056725.1, read on the forward strand.
GTAGTCAGAAAATATAAACTCTTAAAAACTAAGCTAAAGCTATCTAAATACCCTATCTAGCTGATGCAAAAGGGTATGGACATAGTGTTCCTCAAGGAATATCATCATTTAGTGAGAGAACATATGAAAATGACAGGCAGGCATGCTTGTGTTGTCATATTTGCACTTCTGTTATTAAGGTGAAAATGAGTTACGAACCTGATTAAAATGACATTTTCTGATTGTAAAAGTCTTAATTAAAGGGTACAAAGGGATAGATTAAAGGAAAGGTATATTCCTTATTAGTTTAACTTCCATTCTAGAGTATTTCTACCAGTACAAACAGAAAAAGCAGATAAAGAGTGCTTCATGGAAGGGGTTATATTTGTTTTGCAGAATTTCAACATGATTAAAATCTGGTAGGATCCATCCCCCATGTCTTTCCATAAAATATCTCTTTTGATGGAATGTTGTATAAGTCCTTACAAGATATGACTGTTGTTGATATGGAACCTCCACAGATTGCTGGGTCAGCACATGTTATAACATGTACAACTTTCCATGGGTCCATCTCTAGAACAGAAAAGATTTATATTCGGCATGGACTGGTGCCTGATTGTAATGCTACCTAGGCTTAATGAGCTCCTTTTTCTTGTCTTTTTCTGATACTGTTGGCCTGCCGAGTGCCATGTCCATTCATTCAACTTAGTCCCCTAATATCTGGAAAATACTGGCTTTCATACCAAATTTCTCAACTTCTCTCATTTGATATAAAACACAATTATAAGATTTTTTGGGGAATTACATAATAATGACCTAACTCCTGTTAAATAAGCCTTGTCCTCACTGCCTGTAAAACAAAAATGTTCAAGATAATTTGGTGATTCCATTTTCTGACCTACAAAACTCCTCAAATAAGAAAACAAATGATAATAATTGACGCCCCTTCATGCCACATCTGCTTTTGATAAAGAGGATGTGTACACTTTATACATTTATTTTGGGTAATCCTTAGGCAAATTGGGCCCTGTCACTGGAGGGGGCCCCGCACTTTTCAATGTAATAATGATATTTGCTGAAGTCAGTACTCCCACATGCAGCCCTATAAATTGCAACTTCCAGCCCACCAGAGAAACAACTCACAGGATTGAGAATGACTGCCTCTCTCTCAACTGGTGGGATACCACACAGACTTGCTGTTAAATGCACAGGTTACAATGTCAAAATTATATTCCCTCCAAATTGCATCTACTTCATCATGATGCTCACCCACCTGACTGAGCTAGTAAAGTCTGCCAGAATTTACAAAATGAACATGGGTGGCTATGGCAAATAAAGGCTTACTACAATCACCACTGGACTCATTTTTTAACAACCCTGCTGACCCTGCTGAATGTAAGTACTCAGGCAGACTGTGCAAACTGAATGCAGTGTTAATCACCAGATCCCGATAAGAGCCACACACAAGACAAATGTTAGCACAGTTTCCATATTCATAAAATTGCTCCTGGACCCAATCATTTCCATCTCCATAAGCTTTATGAACATAAAACTCAAATGCAAACACTGCAGGAGAACCAAAATCAACACCCCCCCGAGCTTCCATAAATACATGAGAACATTGGATGGATCAAACCAATAAAAGATGAAAACTTTTAGTACCAAGAGGTTGAACGAACCAATAGATATAGGGATTGTGTGTGATCAAAAAGACATGAGAGGTGTGGTCAATGGCTCTCCTGAGCTTTTTGCTCAAGGGCATTTGAAAACCTGCTATCTAATTAGAAAATCACCTGCTATAGTTTCTATGCCCTGAATAGCTGCTAATCAAAGTGTCCTTTGCTTTTAGCATTGAACTAGAAAGAAAGAGTCTGTATCTGTCTGGAGCTATATTATGTTTAGCTGTATTCTGATACCGGCTACATGAGAGTCTAACACTTACCTTCACTCATTTTATCATGTAGCTATTTATGAGTATGTAAGTATGCTGCTTTATTACAAGAAAAGCAAACATGCAGCAAACAGGAGGAGCTTATTGCTGGTCAGTAATGAAGTGTGTTGTACTTCTACACATTCTTTTGACAAAAATGCCCATTCAATCCTGCTGCTTATTTCGCAGATATGTGTTTTAATGTATGAGATTTTGTTATTACATGAAAGTGTAAGTTTCTGTAAAGAGTGCACACCTTTGAAAAGAGATGGATATGGTATGTTGCAAAATGTTTTTTGATTTTGTTTGTTTTAGACTTGCTGTGTGCTTCATTGGGGGATTGTAAAACTCGCTTAACAGTGACTTGAGCTATTTGCCCTGTTTCTCATGTGGAATCTATCAAGTCAGCATTGCCCTCATCCCTAGTTATATAACCATCCTCCAGGATTCACATCACTTGTGAGGAGGGGAGCCAAGTTAGATGAGTCCCATATTTCATAAATGTCCAGATTTCCTCAGTGTCCAAATTTTTGTCTCATATTTTTGATCTGTTCCCCTGAACATTTGTGGTCTTCTTGCAAATCGTTGAAAACTGAAGTCATTAAATCATTACAGACATTTGAATTTCAGGCTTCATATCCTTCAGAAAATGCATGCTAACACAGCACCTTTTATTCTAGCAAATGTCTAAGTTTATAAGAGCAATATTTAAAATTTGTCCCTATTTTTGGGCCTTTGCCCCCCCCCCCATTATTTTTGGCTTTGTGCCGATTTTTTGTGCTAAGAGGTTGAGGAATGGCAAGTTCCAATCTTTACAATCATTTCTCGTAAGCTTTTAAGCAGCTTTAAAAGGAAGACCGACATCCAAAAGTGAACTATAGTTATCCCATTCTGTTATTTTTGCAGTGCTAATTTCTCAGCACTCAAAGTAGATATTGTTTTCTAATTTGTTGTTCCCCAACTTGTTCTTGTTGGGGTTGCCATAGTGCATGACATTGTTTTACATTTGGGAGTTGTCACATCACTGATTAATGGGGCATGGTATGGAGGCAGAGGAGGTGGTGCTGGGTGATGAGAAGCTTGCGGCTTGGCGGGGCCCCCCCCAAAGCCTGTCTGAAATTAGGCTCTACAGTTGCTAAGGCCAGACTTGCATTTATTTATTTATCGCATTGCTCCTGACCATCAAAATATAATAAACCTCAACTAGCTCCCATCAAGCATTAGAGGAATGGACATAAACATATATGAAGAATGTAGATGTAGTCTGATGCAAAGCATTTTAAAAAGCAAGTCATTGTTGCATAGTTTCAAATCGAAACAAAACAAACCATGCCAAAGCTGAGTAAGTTTAGGAAAAAATGTGTTCTTGAAATAAATACAACATTGCTGATGTAAAGTGCAGCTATTACATCTGAACACCAATATAATTCAGAAAATTTTATCCAAGTAAGCATACTTTTCCTTAAATTATTTCTTTACCTTGAAAGAAAAAACAAAGGGATTAAATTCTCTAAAATGAGGATTAAAGGCATTACAGCTAAGACAAGTGAAAGTTATACATGGCAGTGTTCTAGTGTGGCATTTGCTCTTAATTCAGCATGTTTACTAGGCTTTGCAAGTTTACTTGTCTCACAATCTTTTAGGTGGATGGACTATCTCCTGTTTGTCCCTGGTTGCACTTATGCTTTACCATTGTTTTGTCTCTTGAAAGAGCCATTTTTTTGCAATGTCCACAGTTAATAGCCTTTAGAAAGGTTGGTGTGTGCTCTAAAAAGAGAGAGCTGTTGGGCATAGTTTATAGCCTTTAAAAAGGCTGGTGTAAGCTCTTAAAAGAGCTCTTGGTAAGCTTTTGTGCTGTTCTTTGTAGATATTTTGTGTGCTTTGCACCTGAGGGCTCCCTCTTACCTCTGTTTTATTGGTGGGAGTCAGGTTGGTCTGTTTTGAACAAGACCGAGGAGCTCTTGTAAGAGCTGCTGTGCCCCTGTTAGTGTGGGCCAAAATTCTTATCTCTGAAGCTCTAATAAGAGCTGTTGTGACCATGTAGAGCCTGGGGTACTTGGGATGATTCCCTAGTCTTTATTTATTTAGCTCTGAAAAGAGCTGTTTTGTTAGTCCCTTGTTATTTATTTATTTATCGGTCAGAGAGCCCTAACAAGGGCTGTTGTGTTTATGTTGGGTTCCAAAGCCTTCCATTCTGAATGAAGCATTCTGAGTGGAGCATTGAGCCCTGTTCTGGGCTACCCTTTATCAGATTGATGCCTTTTGGTTAGTTTTGCAGCCCTTAAAAGGCTTTTGTGTGCGCTCTCCAAGCACTGGTCAGAATGATCTGAGAGCTGGTGGTGTGTGGGTTTTTATGCCCCTGATGGAGGTACGGGGATTCATTCCAGCCAATCAGGTGAAGAGTCTTCTGGTGGGCATGGTTTCTGGTTCAGCTATGTGGTCTGTGTTATTGCCAGACCTGTTTGAAAGCTTCTGTTACCATTCTGTTGTGGTGACGTGTCTTCTTTTGAAATCCATGTGGCGGGAACCAGAAGGGGGGGTTGTTAAACCTTCTACAGTGCCTGCTTTCTGATGTTTTTCAGACCGTGCTGCTTGTCAGAAAATTAAATTCTATATTGTTAAACATGCAGGTTTTGCAAGTTTGAACAAATCTAGAAATACATATAAATGGTGTAGAAACAAACATTGTTAATGTATTACTCCAGCTGCAGAACATTTAGGTTAGATAAATACTGAATTATCAGACCACAAACTATTACTAGCTTAGCTAATAACCAGAGGTCAGAATCAAACTTTGTACCTCTGAGTTAAAGACCTCAACTTTAAGCCAACCCATTTGTTCTATAAGTCATGTGACTAAAGAAAGGCTGCCAAGATAGTGTTGTTGTCAGGAAAAGGTGTGCATGTGTTTCCATGTGTGTGTGTGTGTGTGTGTGTGTGTGTGTGTGTGTGTGTGTGTGTGTGTGTGTGTGTGTGTGTGTGTGTGTACATGAAGAATAGTTCACAGATAATTGCGAGACATACTGCATGTGTTTTAACTCTGCATACATATTTTTCTGAGTGGCTTGTTACCCAAAACAGCAACCATGTGCTCCTAATGAGAATTTGGATGACTACCAACTTTCTAAATTTCTAGGAACTGATTCAGACTTTTCTGTAGTGCATTTCTTGGAAAATTATTAACATAAACTCTCAAAAACTCTCAAAACAGTTATATAATTAGAACATTTAATTTTTTTTCCTAGGCAAGTAAGTTCTTAATATTTCTTGCCTGGACTTCCTTGGAGAACTGTTGACAGATTTGTTATTCTGAAGTTAAAACACACAATGTGTGAGGAGAGCAAATAATTCATATGGTAAACTGCCAAATGTCAGCAAGTTATAAATTATGGTTCTGGCATGCTTTAAGATGTGAGTTAGTGAAAAAAAAAATACTTAGGTCACAAGATGCTGGATGATGTCAAAATATTTTCTATGTTCGATTTGGATTGCCAGAGAGTTAGAATAGATTTAGCTAAATAAAATATATTTTTCAATACCTAGCATATCGCTCAACCTCTCAGATCAAGAAATCTAGACAAAGCCAGAAAGAATGCGGGAACAAAGGCCCATAAATAGGGGCAGAATTTAAATATTGCTCCTATATACTTAAAAAGTTACTAGAATAACAAGTTTTGCATGATTATGTATTTTCTAAAGGATATAAAGTATAAAACTCAAATGTCAGTCATTATTTGATATTATTTAGTGACTTAAGTCCTCAATGATCTGGCAGAAATCCATATAAATATGAGGCAAAAATTTACACATTCTGCGAAAATCTGTACAGTTGAGAGGTACCTAGTTTGAAATTAACAGTAATTATCTTAATAGTTCTAGGGTTCAGTCTTGTTTTGTTTATTTGCACAATTCATACTGTTAAAACAAACTGTTAAAAAAGTTTTGCAAGTCAGAATTTGAAAATGTGCCAGGAGTTTTAAGAATTACTTAAAGCTATTCTGTAGCAGGATACAGTTCATGCCATACTAGAAGCCCACGCTTCATATAAAAACAAATAATAAGGAAAAAGAGAGAGAGAGAGAGAGAGAGAGGTAGCATAAAAAGATTTGAAAAAAAAGAAAAAGGAATGGGGCCTTTAGTCAGAGATGCAACAATCATACATTCATTTACTTTTCTGAGAACCAAATGATCTGCTTCTGGGTTCTACAGAATATCTAACATAAACACACAGACATACACACACATACAAATCAATAAATATAAGCACACAAAAACACACACATTAGTAAGTTGTATAAGTACAAAGGTAGTATACACATTAACACAGTAAAGAACAGAGACATATGGCATGATGTGCCCTCATCTAGAATCTTTACTGAACTGCCAAGTCAGAAGGTCATAAGTTCTGTTTACTTTATATATAATCACATTTACCATGCTCAGGCACACACACACATGCACACACACATGCACACAGACACAGACACACTCACACACACACACACACACACACACACACACACACACACACACACACACACACACACACACACACACACACACACACACACACACACACACACACACACACACACACTTACACACACGCACAAGCATACACGTGCATACATGCGCACACACATGCACACACGCTGCCCTACCATTATGCTATGTGTATCATGTGATAGAAAGGAATGAATAGCTTCAAAAGACATTTAATTTGTTTGATTTAGGTGATGGTCTCAAAACTGTATGTCATATATACAGTCATTGCAATTTTTTCAGTCTAGTTCCCATATCTTGAGTATTTATATACAGAGCATATAACAGAAGCTCAACTCTCTTCTTCTCTAAACTTTGAAGATTTGATGCTGGCATAAAGGGATAAATTACTGACTGTGACTTGGAACACCAGAGTTCATCTGAGGCTACTGCAGGGGAAGCATGACAAGGTCTAAGCTGCTCCCTCCTCTTCAGAGCAAAGGGTGGGGAGTCTGTCCCCCAAGCACACCTCCATGGTACAATCTTCCCAAAAAAAGGTAGGGATCACATGGTGATATTTTCTACAAGGGGCTGGGGTAAGGTAATGCCATTTGTGGAGGCAGAGATACTGATCACAATGCCTATTACATACCAATCACAATGGCACAAAGGCTCATGCACCAGAATCATAGGGATGCAATTCTTTAAGCTAGCCTCTGTGAGAAGTAATGATTGCTCTCTGACTCTCCTCCTTCCCATGGCTAACCCATTGCTAAAAGTTTGCCTCATAATTTCTGTACCACTGTCAAATGTCACTTCCTCGAGGTATGATTTGATGTTTCATATAGGTGCCCAGCTTTGCAACACTTTGCACAGTAAGCTGTATTTAGGAGGTGATGTGGATTTCTGTAATGCTACAACTCTATTTCCACATATGTTCAGGGGAATGATTAGAATTTCTTGTGGTATCACTTCTCTCTACTGATTTAGATTTACATTCATATTTCAGATATCACATCTCTTGTCATACACTCAGTCATCTTCTCTACAGGTTGTCGAGTCTGAAAAGAATACGATTTGTAAATCACAAGCTGATGAACTTCATCTAATAACAAATCACTGCCAGCATTGTGATTCACTGTTTTCTGGAGATGTCTCTTTTCTACACAGCTGTGGAGCTACACAGCAGGTGTATAACTTCAAGGGTATGGGAGTATGCAATCCTTGCAAGGCTGTGGGTGAGCTCTTCCCCTTCATTGACTGATGCAAGAAAATATCTCATAGTGTTGAAAACTGAACAGATATCTTCATCCAAAGGAATCTTTGTGGATTAGTTACTCAAAACAAAACAAAAAAATAGTTGAAACTGTTCTGTCTAGTTGGACATTTTAGGTTAAATGATCATTTAACTAAAAAAGTCCAAAGCAGGAGAGAGGATGATAGAAAAAAACAAAATCATATGGAACACACATTACAGACTGAAGGTCTTTCATAAACAAGACTTTTCTTACTCTCAGCTTGTTTAGTTAGTTATAAAAGTCATGTGACATAACTGAAGTAACCATTTACTAGACTTGCTTCATAACATATGGTGAATACCTATTATGAAAGAAGCAGTAGCTGATGCAAAAACAGTGTAAGAGGCATGCTTGCATGTATGTTAAAAAGGATGAAAGAAACTAAAACTATGCAGCTAAATCAAAACACATAATGCCAAAAAACGTAATAAAAACTGCAGTATAAAGTTTCTTTCTCATAGCTATACCTAAAACCAGACGCAATCATGCTACAATATTCCACTTGAATCTTAAAGGTGTGGCTGACTAAAAATGTTTGTAGTTATATAGTTTACATTAACAATGATAACCACCATACAGAACTAAGAAAAACATTTAATGACTACCTGCTTCTGGCATTGTCTCCAAAATGTAAAAAATAACTCACAACACTGTTTTAAGCATAGTGGGTAGGATTCATAATGGATTATTGAGAGCTACGAGCCCTAGCACTAGTGAGTAATTTCTCACAGTAACACTTTCCAATTCACAGACCATTATCCTGCAGTGATTTTCCATGAGCAGAAGAATCAGGGCAGTCCATTTAGCCACTCTGTAAAATAATGAGGCATTCTGATAGAGCAGCTAATACCATTTAGCTATGTGCTTTTCCCTGGAATTTCCAGCAAATGAGATTTATGCTGGTTAGCAATTAAGAGAATTGTTTGGCTCTGCAGATTAGCAACGCTGGCTGTAATAATGAACATGGCCAAATTGCTGCTATCTCCCATTACAGTCAATGGAATATACCACAATTCTTGCAAGTTTAAGGAAGTTCTGTAAAAAGAAGTAGTAGTAGTGTGTGTGTGTGTGTGTGTGTGTGTGTGTGTGTGTGTGTGTGTGTGTGTGTGTGTAGTGAGGGGGTGTATGAAAGGAGTGCCTGTGCTAATGTGATGCATGGGCTGCCAGATGTAGTTACAGCTGCAAATGATTTTAGTACTGGCAGTAATTACTGGCAATTCAGAAGTATGAAAATTATGTTATAGTGTGTCTTCCTCATTACAAGCCTCACCAAGAAAATGATAATATATAGACTGCATTTTATATGTAATGGACAAAGGTAGGTCAAAAAATAAAAAGAAGACTGTGTATACAGTTACCAGAATAAAAAATAGTTCCCACTACTAGTGTACATACTGGTGTCATGACTGAAAAAAAAAATGCAGTGTAGAATCCTTGGGACATGGAAATGTTCATACAACTAGTTTAGGCCAAACGCAAAGAGAGACTGGCCCTTCTACGGTAATAATAAAAAAAAAAATACAGTAGTCCATAAAAAACATTAAAACTCACAAGTCAACAAAAAGGCATAGAGATGACAAAGTGGACTGTTGAGAATAATATTTGTTAAAGACTAATTCAGGCCAATAAAACAAGACAACACTAGCTGCAGACATGCATAACCATTTTACGACCTAGTCAACACAGCTTACACAAATTATTTACTTACCCTTTACAAGCACAGGCTAGGGTTGTTGTACCCAGCTGATGTCCATAACCATTAAGGTGTCTGCAAAATATCCCATCTAACAACTAAATAAATTTTAAACAGAACACAAAGCCAATCCAATTAGTAAAAAACTACAAGGAAATCCTAGCCAAGCTAGAGTTTTCACTGTGTGATTCCTTAAAACCTCTTGTGAAAGAAGGTAATGGGATATATGCAAATGACCCCTTAAGGACATCAGGTGTTTCAGCTATACGGCATTTCTGAATGCCCATAACTTTTTTTCATTTTAAGTCTGTTATGGACAGATTCAGGCCAATAAAGCCAAAGCTGACTAGTTGTCGACATGCATATTTCATTCTTCTTATGACCTCATCAGCACTGCATAAGTGTACTGTTTGTCTAACCTTTAGAAACACAGGGTTGTTGTACCAGCTAAAATCCATAACCATTAAGGTATCTTCAGAATAGCACAACTAACAACTAGAAAGTGAAAACAGAACACAAAGTCAATCCAATTTGTAAGAAACTACAAGAAAAACCTAGCCGAGCTAGTTTTCACTGTGTGATTCCTTAACAGACTTAAAAAGAAAAAGTCATGAGCATTCAGAAGTCCTATATAGCTGAAATGCCTAATGTCTTTAAAGGGTCATTTGCATATATCTCATTATCCTCTTTTACAAGAGGGTTTAAGGAATCACACAGGGAAAAATCTAGCTTGTAGTTTTTTACTAATTGGATCGGCTGTGACTTCTGTTTACTCTTTTATAGATTAGAGATAAGAAAAATTCTTGCACAAGTATAAACAAACAAAAGTTGTATGTTCTGTGAAACAATTGATTACAAAAAATATATATATATATATATATATATATATATATATATATATATATATATATATATATATCTACTGGGCTGACTGGAAAAAAAAGAAGCAGAGGAAAAAAGAAAATATAAAGAACAAAAAACAAAGGTTTTTGAATTGTATAAAAAAGAAATATGAAAATGGGAAAGAAAAACAGATCTAATATGGTGCTACAGTTTCACTTCATATTGCCAAAATGCTGAAATATCGAATTTCAGCATTTCAACAGTATAAAGCTGAAAACCATGAAAACACTGACACCTCATAACCATGAAATCACAACATCGAACAGACAGCATACAGCACACAACACACAAACCATAACACCCACACCACAAACCACTGAAATACAACACAGCACCACACAGACACACACCTACACTACACATATGCAGGGGGGCAAGCCCCCCTGCACCCCAACCCCCCTTCTTATATATAATAACTCCGAGATCACACAAACAGTAAAAAAAATTTAAAAATCACACACAGCCAACACACACACTCACACCCCCACATCCCCACCCTGACCCACTTGTACAAGTTACAAAAACACTCATGCTCACTCACTCACCTTAAACTGCAGACACCATCCCAGCTGAACACTTCAATACAATAACGAAAATGGATAAGCGCAAATTTGGCATAGTCCTATTCGCAATTATGCACTTTCGTTATTTAGTGGTTTCTGCTTCATGGACACGAATTGCTGAAATTCGATATTTCAGCAATTCGCATTTATTAAGTGAAACCGGTGCTACATATTTATACAAAGGAGAAAACCAAACTAATCAGCTCAAAAAAAGCAACTCCAAAGACATTTGAAAAACAATGTAAACAAAGGCATATGGATATGGAAAATTTTGCAATACAAAATATGATGGCAAAGAGGGATGTAGAAAAGACAATTAGTGAGGTAGAATTTAAACATATAGAAACTGAAGTGATGGAGTATCTGCAAAGTGAGGGGTTTAGTGTGAAAACTCCAACACATGCAGTGTTACAACATAATGGAACAATGAATCCCCAGATGAAGGAAAAGCAAGTGGAGCAGGATGTATCTGAAGAGGATTTGAAACAGGATGATTTTTTTGCAACTTTATGTAGGAGACCCATATAGAAGTGCAGCTGAAGTTGTAGAGAAAGGGAAGAAGCGTGAAACAGTGGTAATAGGCAATTTTGAGACTTTATGGAGTAATGTATATAGATATGGAGGATCAGCAGATATGAAGCAGGAAGCATTTGAAGAGGATATGTCACAGACTGATGTTCTGGAAAATTCTATAGAATACTCAGAGGAAATAGAGCTCAAAAGAGATACTCTCAGTCAAGAAGAAAATGATCTAATAGAAAAATTGCTTAATTTAATAGAGATTGATAGACATTAAGAGAGATGAAAGAAACTGATTACAGAAAGTAAACAAGACCCCAAATGTTTGAAGACTGGTAAAACAGATGAAAACAGTAATAGGGATTATTGACATAAATTAATGTAATTTCACAGAAATAAATAGGCTATACTATTTCTTAGCTAAAGTAATAATAGATAAAGTGCACAAATGTAGAGTAATAAGGGAAAGAAAGAGACCAAGCAGAATGCCAACATGGAAACACTGAATAGAGAAATCCATAAAACAACTTAAGAAGTGCCACTGTTGGAAGAATAGAGAAAAGGGAAGAGGCCATCAAAACCCTTAGAAAGACAGATGTGTTAAAACAATGTCAAATATCAAAACAGACCAGGATTTATCATATACGTTTTCCAAAAATGTACTAAAAGTACTAGCAAAAGCAGAAAACTTAGAATGTATGCAGATAAATATAAAGGAAAAATGCAAAATAAGCAATTCAGTAATGACCCAAAGATGTTTTATGGAAGATCGAGAAATAAAATAAAAGGAATGGATATAACACCAAAAAAGAAGAAATAAGTACATTTTGAGAAGTATTTATGAATACCATGTTAAATTTAACAAATATACTGAATGGAAAGAAAAATTAAAAGAAATAGCACGGAGCACTACTGTAGATGATATGAAACTGGACAATGTAACAGCAAGAGAAACTGAGATAAAATTAAAAAAAGCTCCTAAATTGAAAACATTGGTCCCAGACCTAACTTCTGGCTGAAGGTATTTCAATTCTTTTACAATGATTTTGTCTTAAAGAACAACCGCGCCCTCAGACTCAAAAAACATTAATTTCATCATGGTTTGATGTTTCCTACATTTTAACAGCACTCTGAGACTATTTTAAGCTTTTTAGATATTTTTAGATGCAATTTCTGACTCTGACCACACGGGGTCTAGCATATTGAAAAAATTCAGACTGTTTACTCTGCCTCTAAGTATCCCAGAATGCATTATTTGTCTCCAAAAAATTGCATCAGATCTGCCACATTTTCCCTTAAGTTGCCGTGACTTCATTCACTTAACAGGCATTCACTGCAGTCTTCAAATCCACTACTTTTGGTTAAATTGTTATCCTTTTTCAATGACCACTTGAAACACAAGCAGTGCAAATGCTACAGAACAGAACACAAAAGTGCATTTTCTAGCTCTTTCACCTTAGAAATGCTAAATTGCTTTCTTTTGTGAAGGCTGGAATCTAGCTCTTCAAGGAATCTTCCCTCCCACTTCACACCTATCTTCCCTAGCTGTCAAAGAGCCAAGGGTAATTTGAGCCATTATCTGCATGTGATTGACAGCTCATCACAGCAGGTGACCAGACCAATGTATTGTTTGCCAGTCTGCCTTTTCCTCCTTACAGTGGGAGACTTTTTTTGTTGCACTACTTCTGTCAAATTTAAAACCAAGCAACATAGCACTGGCAATAGTTCCCTGCTTTGCAAAGCATCAATCTGCCACTTATTTTCCCTTCCTGTTTAAATAGCTAACAGATGATACACTATAAACAAATAATTTCAGACCTGCATGACAGCACCCACATGCTTTTTTGAGTCAATATTAAAAAAAAAAGTTATGGTAATGCATACCAGTTGTAATTTGTTGCACTTTAATTGTGCCAGACATCGTCTTATGCAAGAACATACTGTTACTGTCTACGCATGGTCATTGCAAATTTATCCTCTTTTTGTAGCCGTTACTGTACTTCATCAGTAGGGCTCTTCTTAATAGTGAGATTATATAGTCAACTTTTTTGGCTGGACTTCACAGTTCCAGCAATGGTCAACTACATATGCTGCATCATATATTGGTTTACTCACAATTTCACCGCTTAGTATGCATGTTCTTACTACATTTTTTGCTTTACAGTATCTCAATTTACAAAGTCTGTGCTCTATCCATTTATCTCTATAAATATAATCCCTGTATACATTAAGAGTGCAGCGTAATGAAGATCCATCACCTATGAAACAGTTTATTTTAATGGACCTTAAAAATCTATAGTAAACAAATACCTTACAAATCTATAGCAAACAAATACCATTTAATTTTTAAAAATGTACCAGAAGTCAACTGATCCCTCAGACATACAAGATTAGCTGGCTTTTGGTTTACAATGTGCAAAAGTGGCAATTCCCAGAGCACTATTGTGAAAAGCCTCTGTACCTCGTCAAGGTAGCCAGCATCACAGAGGTCCACTCACACCACAATACTTCCGTCTACAGCCTGATCCACTCACATCACCACTTGCATGCAACAGTCTTCCAGATGCATGCGACGCTTGCCCAGCCAAAAAATCTACATGCAGACATTTATTCACCAAGGACCAGTCCTTAGACACTGTACAAGCTCCAGCTGCCGACAAATAAAAAGGAATCATACACAACTTCATACCTCTCCATCATTCACACAACCCCTAGTAGTGCAAATCAAGGATAATACAAGACATTCCACAATAGTGGTCTCTTGGTCTACATCTGCACAACATGACAGATCTTACACAAGTTATGCCAATTGATTGACCTTTGTTATTTTATTTAATTCTAGCAGCACACATACACATCACTATTTCTGAAAACTTTAGTATCACTTCACAATACCAGTACACATTCCATAAAATACTATCATTTGTCCAGAGCCTCAACTGCTCAACAGCAGGAACACCATGTACCTCAAAATTGCAAACTTGCATGCTCAGCTACTTGTTCCCAAATGACCACAAGCAGACAAAACAGTTTCACCCGGACCAACTTGTTACAAACTACTATGCCTACTGTACTACCTGCTCCCTCAATGCTACGAATGCTTCACTATTTCATGCAAGGATTGATACTCCATTGAAAATGGCACTTTCCAAGTGTGTAATGTGCAGGACTCTAATCATACCATTCACAGTTGAAGCCAAAAAGATACATTTAGTGACTGCATGTAATAGCCAGTCCATACACCATCAGTAATACAATTCTACCTTACATAGCTTATCAATTCCATCCATTTAACCATCAGACACACACCATTTAATTTACCATCCATTAACAACTTAAGAACCAATCCAGTTAGCTATATTCATCAAGTCAGGAAACCTTAACATTACACATCACAAACCATGCATAACCTATTTGTAGACTCCATTTCACATCACATGAATTCATTGTAGCACCATGTTAGACATTGCATTCAACACTATGGTCTTCTGTAGTGAGTTGTACTACTTCCATGCAATGTGTTTCCATGGTACAGGTAGCCAAATGTAATTACCTTGCAGAAAAGAGGCTGAAATGTGGAGTATGACCACTACTTTTCCACACAGCCAGGGGGTGCAAAGACAAAATCCTCAACTTTTACACACTCGGATATGTGCATAAAACACAATTAGTCTGAACATCCACAGTATGGATAACAGAGGTTCCTGAATAGGTCTATCACCATTGCCATGGACAGTTGTGTCTTGAGCAAAAACATAACTTCGACTAGATGGGAGACCCTACAGTCCCAGGTTACTGCCCATCAAATGTCATGGCAAAAAATCCGGAGTGAGACAAGACTCTGAATAGACCATCGAGTATATCTAAAACAGGGGTATAGCCAGAGGCCTATGTTGTGGTAGTAAGAGAAATTCCCTTATAGTCTCTTCTTAGAGTCTGAGTAATCTTGACCTTCCCAATGGAAGTGTTCTCGCAGGGTGTTTAAGGTTTCCCCAAAGGAGTAATCTTCAGGAGGAGAGACAAAAGGAATGGATTCCTCTGCATCAGAGTCTTCATAGGGAGAGACAGATTCTTCCTGGTAATCAGAATGCTCATAAATGACGGAAGCCTGGTCTGAGGACAGCAATTATTCCTCCACTCTAGGCCTTTAATCTGGGGGGGGTGGGTGAGTACCCCTGATAAGAGTAATCAAGTCCTCAGCCATTTTAAGCATCTGCTTCTTCGTTGTGGTTCCAGGTGAGGGGCCCTTCGAAAACTGTTTCCTGGGTGTTTGGAAGCCTTGGCCTTGGTAAAGGCCTTGATAGAGAAGGTAGAGGGAGGTCTGAAGACGCCATGAGAAGAGGGAGATTTCTCGACCGTCTCAGCATCAGTAGCAAAGGAGGCTTTGGTATAGCCAGGTAAGATTTGGGCCGACACACCAGCCTCGGGTACCGAAGGTACTGCTAAAGAGGTGTCGTCTGTAGGCAGAGACTGCATCATAGTCTTGCTGCAAACTGGGACACTAGAGGTCGGCTTAAGCGTGGTGTCAGTAGAGGCCACGGACCGCATGTGTCTGGCCTTTTCCTTGTGTTTCTTGTGTAAATGCGTAGTCGGTATATCTGACGACATTGTAAAATTCAAATCTTCTCCAAAAGGATTTTCAGCGAACTCGCCCCGATGCTTTATCACATATTGAAATAAGCACAAAAGCGACAGGCCGAGACATAGTGGTCTGGGCCTAAGCAAGGTATGCAAAGGGAATGGAAATCCCTATGAGGTATTTGCTTCCCACAAGAAATACAATTAACTTTTACTGCTTTTAGTGACATTGGTCTGAGCCAAGAAAATTATCCCCAATGGGGTACTTAGCTTTTTAGATGACTTTGGAATGCTGATATTTACTTATTTCATGAGCTAGCCGACCGGCACTTGCAAACTGCTTCTGCCTCGGGCACCACACGGCAAGAAAGACTGAAGAAAATGGCATCGGCTGTTTCCTTTATACCCATGCTGCACTGATGTCAGGGAAGAAGTGAAGACAACCGACGCCGGACCAGGACTTTGGAATTCTGCCGACTGAGGGATCGCCTGATGGCAGGACAACCCACTGGTGATGACTGCAGCTGTATGCACGATGAACATTGTCCAATGCCACCCACAGGAGCCAGTGCACAATCACAGGATGGGGAGTGTGTGAAGTAATACTGCAACATGGAAGGCATGGACATCTTTCGGGTAACAATTCACACAACTTTGATGTCCTCCAGTTCCACTGTTGTACTATTCCATGTGGTTGCCTTCCGCAGCTCACCATGAAGTCTATTGTTTGCTAGATGTTTCCCTAGGTAAAGGTGGATGACAGCCCAGTCCAATCTAGCTCTGCCCATTGTGATTGTCCTGCTTGAATTTTTTTACACAACGTCTCATCTCTGGAACAACTAGCTACTTCAATGATAGCATTGGTGGTGGTGCCACGTTCCTCAAGTCCCCTGAAGAGGCCATGGATCTTCTGTAGTGAGCTGTACTACTTCCATGCAATGTGTTTCCATGGTACAGGTAGCCAAATGTAATTACCTTGCAGAAAAGAGGCTGAAATGTGGAGTATGACCACTACTTTTCCACACAGCCAGGGTGTGCAAAGACAAAATCCTCAACTGTTTTACACACTCGGATATGTGCACAAAACCCAATTAGGCTGTGAACATCCACGTTATGGATAACAGAGGTTCCTGAATAGGTCTATCACCATTGCCATGAAGGACGATTTGGTCTTGAGCAAAAACATTACATCCACTCGATGGGAGACCCTCCCATCTGAGGTTATTGCCCGTCAAATGTCATTGCTTCATGTACATACATTTAGGTGAGTCTTTGACAGCTCTCACAGGGGGTTCTGTTCAGTACTTTTTACTTCTACTTAAACCCATGTAGGTGTCCATTTCATATGTTGCCTTAAACGTAGAACCCCTTTCTTGAAGGTTCTGACGGTAGTCTGTATAACGGTCCATTCAGGTTGCGAAATGCAGAAATATCTAAAAAAAATGTCCGTTTATAGCTCCTTATGCATCCCTCTGTATTCATTACTACACAATACAGGATTAGGTGGATGCTACTTTTCTGTGTCTCGAAAAACTTTGTAAACTTAATGGAAAACATTTTCCTCTTTGATAGGCAAGATTGCCTTGTTCATCTGTGATCACTACAGTGTTTAGTTGGTCCACTGGGTGTGGTAACTTGGTGTGATTGACCATAGAGGGAACCAGGGCTGTCTTGACCAGTAGTGAGTCAACCTAAAGATGTACACTTTTTCCAGCTTAGTTTCAGCTGCACATTTGGAAAGACTCATAAGGGTGGTACAGCATGCAGACATTTCCCCTGCCAAGAGGTAGAGATGGCATCACTTATCACTGCCTTTTATTCCTTTGTCATTTTGCAATGCCAGCCTAATTGCCTTTTGGAAAAGGCAAACAGGTGCATTTGAGGTATGCCCCACATGTGATCCAGTTCCAGTAAGATCTCTGAAGCTGTACAGAATGGCCGGGTGCATCCCAATGGGTGTCACTTAACTGGTCAATCAGGGCTAATCTTGCATATTTTAGCAGTCATTAGAACCACAAAACAGTTAAAATGAATTTAACTGCAGTGAGTTATTAATGGTATAGGGGTAGTTTCGCCTATTACCATCAATAGCTGGGGATAATATTACTCGGTTAATTTAAAAAAATTGCCACCATTTACTTACCCAGTCCACATTAGTAAATGTGCCGTTTCAACCTGGAGGTTTACTACAGTCACCGAATTGTGAAATATGTCTAGCAATCACCATACTCTTCTCAGGACGTTCACACTTAGCAATATTCTTTGGTATGGCAGGTATGGACATGGGTTGCCTTTCCAAGATCCCTCGCTTAGCTTTTATAACTTCCAACATCAGGTCATATATGTAGTCAAACTTTCTTTTCTCAAATATTGGTTTGGCTACCCGCTCCTGTTTTGCTTTTGGGTACACCACGCGATACCTTAGCTCTCCCTTTGCTGCGGACTTCTTTGTAGGGAATCTCACCACTGCTTGCTCACGATGAAGGTTCTCATTATGATCCAAGATGGCAAGTATGATTCTTGCTTTCATTCCTGCAAAACTAAAGTGCTCAAACTTGGGGCAATATTTGCATAGTAATGCATGGAACACCTCCAGATCACCAGTATGGCAGAATTTGGTGATGTGCTTCAAATCTTTAATGAGAAATTTGTTTGCAACAATTCTCTTCAATGCACTGTGACAGGCATCATCTTCTTCCAGCCACTTTGTCTCGTCTCCATCGATGAGTGGCATTTCATGTCCACAACAGGAAACCTTGTTGCCACCATCCCAACTGTGTTGGTCGGTTACATGGTAGAGCAACGACAACCATTTCTCCTCTAGTACTACTTCATCCCCTTCACACGTTTCAGCACACCACCACAGGTGATTTGAAATACTGTGGCACCACTGCAGTAAGTCTTGCTTGACTCTCCTTTTCCCAGCTTCAGTGATTTTCTTAGTCAAATTTTTGGTCATATGCCACACATCAAACTGATGATCCACCATTGGAAATTCTGTGCGCATCAATAACCTTATTCCAGGATGTCTGTCTGTCACCACAAGGCTGACATTAACATTTTTATCCATCAAGTTTTTCATGCACTTCTTAAAAGCTTTCTTCTCCAGTGCCACTGAGGATACACCTCGGCAGACCTGCTCCAGGCAGAAATCTACAATGAATCCAGAATCCAGGTCCATCATGCTATAGCAGCAGTACTTTGCAGAATAGCCTGGACTATCACACCGCCCATCTCCAGCTAACCTTACTTCCTTACCCATTGCATCTTCTAGCAGACGAGACTGATGCTGTGTCCAAGTATGCTGCAAAACGGGGAATAAATACTCCCGTTGAATCGAATAGAATGTGGTTTCACTTATAAATTCAAGTCCTAGATACGCACTGAATCGCACAATATGTGCATATGTACTTCCACTGAAAAGTACAGACGATGCCAGTAGAAGATTGCCAGCTGGCATTCGGCCGATTAATGGTTGACTTTCCCATTGGAGAACTTCATGTCCACTAATGCATGAAACATTCACCGAGACATAGGATCCCAACTTCACTTTCCTCAGTTCCACAGCAGAGGTGTGGCATTGTGGGCAGGTCAGTTTCAGCAACAAGCAATCCAGGCAGGACTCAAACACAATGAACTTTGATTCTCCTACCATTTTCTCGTCTTCGTCCTGTTCCAGCACTGTGTCTTCAATCTCTGACGTAGACAAGTTGTCAGAAGTGTACAACCAGTCTGGATCCTTTTCCACATCATCTGTCCACTGAGAAAATGAGAAGCTGCTATGCATGCTCGTGTTATGGACGTCCTTTCGTAGCTTGACCGGAGTACTGCAATGTGTCATCTCCGCCGCAATGTATGCACTAGAGCTACATGTGGCATCTTCAGTGCAGCTTTTGTCCTTTTCATTGGGACATCTAATCTCAATCAGGTGCTGATTGGCATTATTGAAACTGTGTTGTGGTACGTCCGCACTCAATTCTGTTTGTACATCCTTCGATTTTGTAAAATATGTGTGGTCTAACAGTGGTGAGACTCCTACTTCTGGAACCTGTACAGCTGCATCAATCATAGTGCGTGGTACTGTTTGAAGGTCCTTTAGCTTCCCTTGAATTCCTATGCTGCTACCTTTCTTTTGGCGAAACTTTGTCTGGCATGCGACTGTACTCTGACTGCAAATCTCAGTCTCCATTGCATATACTTCCATGTTTTCGACTACCTCTTCATACAAATCAGTTGCTTGAACCTACAATCACATAACAAGTGTTAATCAGTCAATGCTTGACTAATGACAAATTTAACCATATACACTCTCTACGATAACAGGATAAGCATTTTGATTGCTGACATCCTGACTCAATATAGTCAAGGGAGTCCAAATGAACTACATAAAAATGTTGTAATTTACACTATTACTCAGACAACCATAGACTAAATGCTTATCCAGACTGCACATTACTGTAGGTTTTCATCTAAACTTACTTCCACACATTCTTGATGCGCTTGACAGTCTTCCATTCGGTCTTCCACAGTGTGTCTTGACGCATCATTATCTGCATCCCTTTGATTCTGGATCTGCACATGCTTCCTCTGCAACAGATACAAAAATTAAGGCACATTAAAATTACTTCCACCTCAGTAGTGACTGATGATTTGTGCGCTGAAGAGGTAATACAATTACACTCACCTTGCGTTGCACAGACCATTGCACTGTCACAAGGTCTTGCAATGTAGGCTGCGTTGTACTCAGAAGGTCTTCAATAAGCTGCATGTAAAAAGTACATCCAATTAACTGTTGCAATTTGAGACACATGCAGTGCCAGTATCTCACTACGCAAACGTCAGTTGACTGATTCAACCTTTCATTGCTCCACTGATACTCACCTTCTGCTGCTGTTTCTGCTGCAACCGATGTACTGAAGGTGTCCGTGTCTTGCTGTTCAAAAGTGAGAAAATTGATGGTACTGCCGCTTTTATTAATCTCCGAATCGGTCGCTTGGGTCTCATCTCATCAGGAAGTAGCTGTTGCTGGTAGTCAAGGTGAAACTGGCTCTGCTCAAAGTGTTGAGAGCAGAGGAAATGTCGTGGCCTTGCACTACCCAAAACTTCCTTAACAAACTTCGGTATGCAACCAACATCTCTACCACGGTTAATCATCCACTGTCTACACAGGTTGATATCCCGTGGAAACCGATGGAATGATACCCCCTGTGGCAGATTGTCTTGGCGCATACTACAGTTGATTGCAAAGCAGGAAGGCATTTTGACGATCACCTAATAAAAATAGAAATTACTATATCAAATCATTCAGTACACACAATTAATTCATGGTAAACAAGTTACACTCCTTGATATTCATACAACCTGTAAGACTTCAACGGTTAGAATCGATGTGCAATGAGATATCCAACTTTAAAAATGGCTTTTATGTGACAGTCATGCAATACATTTGTCAGTGTCAATTGCATCTGCCTTTTCTCTGCAATCAAAGTGTATCCTCGCTTACAGCCTTTACATAACACATGGAAGTCTGCAATTACTACGATTCAAACTGGGGCACTGTAAAAATCTACTTTTCTACAGGAGCAATGTGAAAGCATTTCTAATTCAGGTGAATTTCTCCCTTTACCACAAAAACACTTTGTGCTACAAATTAATGAAATGACGCTACAAATTATTGAAATGACACAGGATGGCATATAGCGATCGTATGCTAACTCTGCCACAGCCTAATAACTTATGGAGTCATTAGTCTTGCATAGGCGGTGTGACCGGACCTGTACATAATTAAAAGCCACTTAAAGGATGAAATACACTTAGTCTGCATGGTGTGAAGGACGTCAACAGTTGCACTGGTGGACATTCGCCAATGATTTACAGTTGCTGAAATATTGCTATAAAAAAAGACAATCACCATGATGATATACAACAGTGAAAACGGCTGTAAGTACGTACTCTGCTCTCAGATGGTAGACAGATGTACACATGACACATTAAGTATCCAAGTCAATGATACTAACTTTATTAGTGCACAAACTTCATAATAAGGTAGTGTATACAGTTATTTGAAAAGTAAAAGCATTTCTCAACTGTGACCAGGAATGCACAGCTAACAATAGACATGTCAGTGTTCAGAAAAAATCCATAGTCCCTCAAAGGGTCTAAATCCTGTGTACGAATCATCATCTGCACATGGAAACTGTTCTCGAATTCGTGACACTACACAAGCGAGAAGCACCATTCCATTACCAAATCCCAGCCTTTGATTGTTATGCACCCACAACACATATGCATGGTACGCCACAACCAGGTACAACCTGAAACATAGAGCAATCCTATGGTCACACAGAGACACAGAGACACAGAGACACTCACACACTCACACACTCACACACTCACACACTCAACGTACTTGTTTGTCCACTGCGGTGGTCGATAACACCCTCTACGCCGACACAGAAGCCTGAATATAGTTTTTAAAACGTGGGTATAAAGGCATGCCGAGTCAAACCGTGGATGCACAGTTATGCATGCAGTGTGACCTGAAATTGAAGTTATTTCTGCCCATTTTTCAATTGCTCATGGAGAAGACACACAACATAGGCATTCAAGTGACGTGGTCATCATTGTGCATTTGCCACATAGGCACCATGTCATACTTGACAGACTGCTGTAATCAGGGTCCGGCGAAGGCGGTTGATTCTCACCACTGTTGCACAAACAGCGCTGCTTCCTTGGCTCGCCAGGTCGATACCTGGGCTCAAATTGATATCCCTGTCTTGCACTAGTTTGACTGTGCCCTGCCATGAGTACTGTTACAATGTGGGAGACAAGAGCCAAAGGAAATGCATGAGAATTCTCCAATGCAAAAGAAATACATGTGTTCAGTGTTCCCAATATTGCATGCATGTACACATCCATATATATGACAGCCTGGAGGAAAAATTAATCACCCTCACTGAAGACACCATTGACAGTGTTTCAGTTTGGATAATGGGCAAAGTAAGCTATATCTATCACGAGGCATGTAATCACATTACAAAAGAGGGAAATGTAAGTAAGAGACACACGACACACACAGACTCTCCACACACACACACACACACACACACACACACACACACACACACACACACACACACACACACACACACACACAGACTCTCCACACACACACACACACACACACACACACACACACACACACACACACACACACACACACACACACACACACACACACACACACACACACACACACACACACACAGACTCTCCACACACACACACACACACACACACACACACACACACACACACACACACACACACACACACACACACACACACACACACACACACACACACACACACACACACACACACAGACTCTCCACACACACACACACACACACACACACACACACACACACACACACACACACACACACACACACAGACTCCACACACACAGATAGTCCACACACACACAGACTCCACACACACACAGACCCAACCGCTGCTCTAGACCAGAAGTGTATCCCTCACTGGTAAGATCAGACCTCTCTTGTTTGGTATATATTTCTTGGAGGTACAGGCCAACAGGGAAAGACTGGCTGACCAAGTTCACAGATGACTGCAAACTAGGTGCAATAATTGACTCTCCAGCAGACAAGCATCCTCCAAAAGGGGCCTCATAGCAGACAACTGGTGCCACAGCCATGGCCTCAAGCTAAATGCCAAAAAGTGTATAGTCATCCCCTTTTGAAAAAAAAAAGTGATCACAAATTAGTCATCCCTCATCAGGCTTATAATTGAGTACAATGCCACTTTTGCGATGTACTTTACCAGACACCTGCAGCAACTGGAAAGACCCCAAAAGTACCTCAACAAGAGGATCAAAGAGCTCAAACAGATGCCATATGCTTCCTGGTTAAAGAAACCCCAGCTCTAGTCAGTGGCATACTGCCTGTTCTGTGGTGATCTGTGCGCAATGTATAAATCCATGTCCAACCCGGAATTAGTGGACATGCTGCACCTCAG
The DNA here is from genome assembly GCF_019279795.1 of Protopterus annectens. Lineage (NCBI taxonomy): Eukaryota > Metazoa > Chordata > Ceratodontiformes > Protopteridae > Protopterus > Protopterus annectens. The sequence goes on from NC_056725.1 coordinate 911,262,628, forward strand.
AAAATCCAAATCCCATCGAGCTACACGCTCGAGAATTGAACCTCAGCATTGAAATAGGACATGCTGGAGGGACAGATTCATAACCCAGAGGCTCCCTTCACTCTGGAATAAAATTCCAGTCCAGGTAAGGCCGAGTCCCTCATTGACTCTATTCAAGAGGAATGTTGATGAGTGGATGGGTGATCCTAGGTTTACCCCGGGTATCACTTCTGTGTCACTGTTAGACAGAGGCACAGTATACTAACCTCGAAAAAGGCCATAGCAAAATAAATTTAAAATGGGTGGCGAAAGCCAAACAACTTCTCCCTAGGATTATAAATGACCTAGGGCAGATAGCCTAGTATGAACCTATGCACCTAAATGCAGTTATTCAATTGATTTTGAAACATTTACTGTGCAAAATTTCTAATCACGAAAATATACAACTTCGAATGGCAGTTTACACTGCTATAAAAGTATGTAAATGGTATTCCCAAATTAAACTTAATCCTCTTAGAAATTCTAAACAGATGGCAGAACGTGAAGATGATGCTCGGACAAGATAAGCGTTGCTGCTGCATGAGTGCACCATACACATTGTACTACAGGTCCACTGCCTTGGCCTAGCCAATAACCGATTTGGCCTGTGACATGTTGAAACACCTTAGGTTGCAACATTGTGATGGCAAGCATCATCAATGCTATCAGTTAAGGATTTGGCAAATAGCATTTTATGGAGTGAAGAACACATTTGTGCAAATGTCACATTTACAAGCTTCTTCATACGACAAAATAAAGTTATTTTTATTTTCAGTTTCTGCCTTATACAATTTAATTTACATCAACAATTACACAGCTATAAATTTTATAACAGCCTGGCTTGAAGCCAGTAACACTATACAACCTGGACAAAAATGCTACTTGTCTAGCAATATCATAAATATAAATCAAGGTTTAACAATTAACTCTTCAAGAAAAATGAGTGACTAAGCACGTTGTTGTCTAAGGCATGTTAGTACAAGTTTCTAAAATGCATTCAGTATATACTACATGTTTGAGCATAATCTCTATAAAGCAAGCTCAAAACCTGGAAAAAGTATGCCAATGTATTACTACTATAGCCACCAGTGTCTTTTAGGAAATTACACTCAAGTATTTTAAACTGATATGCTTGTCATTTTTCTATTCTTCTAGCCAACATAAAACCCTTAAGCCAAAACCTTTATACCACACAACTCAAAGTCTGCTTATGGCATTGGGACACTGCATTCATGCTTACTTTTTCTGATAGCACAATGCTCTGATTCACTGTAATTCAAAAAAAATGCTGGACTAGTCGGACCTTGACTCTGTGTGGAAATCAGGAAACAACATTTGCAAAACAGCGACTACAACTCTATTTGCTAGCCAAGCATCCTAAAAACTACTAATAAATGCAAATAAAACAATGCATCATCAAAACATTAATAATGCAGGACAGGGGCATGTACACGACGCGTGAACGGTCACACGCACTTACATTACATTTGGCCAGCATTACACAGAGAACTAAACTGACGCATGGACGCTCGCAGACAAACGCATGCCGATTTTACACTTACCAAACGCCGGCATTATACAGAGAACTAAAATGAGTAATTATAAAAAATCATTCAAAAATACGGCCCCCATAATATAATATAGCATCAATAAATACAGAAGAGCTACAGTAATCAACTAACAGCAGCAAACAGGGTAGCACGTGGCACACGCGCAAACAAAAGGTATACAATCTATCAATGTGCAGTCAAACACTTGCGAGCACAATATAAGGTCTAGTAGTACAGAGGCTCCATGTAAAATTAACATCTGACTTGATTACGAAGACTTACCTTATTAATGAAGAAAAAATTCAGTCAAGCTGCAGGCAATGCAAACAGTGTTTAGGTCTGTTGAATCACGTCGACAGGATACACTCACTAAGAAAAAGAGTTCCACACGTTAGTCGGTCCGTTTTATTGTGGGTAAGAGTGTGATGGTCAAGGCACCTCTGACATCACAAGATGGGTGCCTCATCTATACAGCATTCACATCAGGCTGTGGTTACATCAATTTGTGGGGCAAAATCTACTGAAGAGTACAGCAAGAGCTATGGCAGATATGACGGCATCATTTCCGAGTCAGCTCGAGTATTTCTAACTTTGGGTTTAAAACAGAAACTCCTACAGTGCCAGCAGTCACACACACACACACTTGCCCCCTTGCCAGCAGTCACACACACACTTGCCCCCTTGCCAGCAGTCACACACACACTTGCCCCTTGACAGCAGTCACACACACACTTGCCCCCTTGACAGCAGTCACACACGCACACACACACACTTGACCCCTTGCTTGCAGTCACACACAGCTGCCCCCTTGCTTGCAGTCACACACACACTTGCCCCCTTGCTTCCAGTCACACACACTTGCCCCCTTGCCACCAGTCACACACACTTGCCCCCTTGCCACCATTCACACACACACTTGCCCCCTTGTAAGTTAGTTAGTTGCAGTTAGTGGAGAATGAAGAAACAAGTTAATGAAAGGTATCCCCTTGTAAACTCCATCACTGCTATGAAGCCAGTTCTAGCACTCTATGGCATGGTTAAACCAAAGATGTGTCAAAACAAAAAGTATGTTGATTAGAATGGTAAACAATTTGCAGTGAAGCACAATTCTTGCAAACATAGAAGCACTGACTGACTAAAGTGCCATAGCTTGCAGTGGGACTAAAATATTTTGACCGCCCAGCACTCCTTGGTCAGCCCACTTAATGTGAACAGTAATCAATTTACATTTTTAAAAAATCCAATCAACACATCCTAGCAAGCTACACAATATACTAGGAGTATACTCTTAGCTGCTGCAGTCTGCTTTGCTTCAGCTCCTTCTGCAGGTTACTGAGATCAGATCAAAAAAAGATAACTGAGAAAGATGCATCATGGCTGCCTTCTTATGTAATGAACTGCTCATCTCAAACCCTACCGAACATTCACTTTTTTTCCTTCTTCAAATCCATTTTTTTCTGTAGCAAAGAGAAATTAATCACTTTAACATGGTGTGCAATTTGTATTAGCAACTCGTTTGCACGTTGTAGTCCTATACATTTTTACTGTTGGCTTGGAGCTGTACAGATCTATTTTGCGACTTCAGGATCACCCATGAAAAAAAACACATGATAGTTGCATGTTTCAGTAAGCAAACTTACTACCACATACAGAGAGTATGGCTTAGTAAGACCAGCTAGCAAACAAGCACATCTAAAATTATCTTTCAACCAAATCTGAACTACACAAACAGCCCTCTAAACACTGCTTATTTTGTTCAGTTCAAAGGGTAAACTATCCAGGCAGCTGTGCAACAATTTGCCAAAGAACTTTACATTTAAAACAAAACAGAAAAACAAGCAGAAGAGTTTATATAAAGCCAGCTACACTATGCAGTCAGCAATTATGCCATAACAGAATAAAGCAATTCCAATACAATTTCTAAGAGGGTATGGGCCAATAACATTGTGACAATGCGGGGTACTGCCAGCTATGCCAGGAGAAGTAGGGCAGTGGATATGTAACATGCCAGCACAGCTAGCTGGAATTTTGTAAAGAATTATATGTCATTCATATATCAAACTGATTTGTACAGCTGCTTGTGTTTTAAATGTACTTGCAAAGCTGTTTGTTAAAAATGTACCAACAGTGTGCCCTGCTGGACAGAAAAATAAATATACATGCATTACTGTATCTGTTTAAATGTATATGTTTTAACAATGGATATTGGAAGAGAAGAAATCAATCTTAAACTTTGAAAATAGTTTGAAATTAAAATTACCTGGCTTAGGCTGTAAAGATTTTATCTTACAGTTCTCAATGTAGCCACAGACAAAAAGTCTGTACTAGGAATCTTCCAGCATTGTCATGGTGGGTGAACTATTTGCTACTCTGGAAGGGTGGAGGTTTGAATTGCTTTATGACTTCCAGGGGCTGCAGCAGATCTTAGCAAGGCTGTGTGTGTGTTGATTGGAGCAGGGACACGAAACACTTGTTCCACAGAGAGAGTGTTGGAGGGCTTGGCTACTCTGCTGAGGACTCAACCCTACACCTGTGCCAGTGGGATTCTTACTGGGGAGATTTTATATATATATATATATGAGAACCCAGCCGCCAGACAGACTGACTGTTCTCTGCGTGCTCTTAAGGGAAATTGCAATTGATGCAGAGAGCTGCATCTGGAAATACTGGGGGTATCCGTTTTTTGTTACAAGTGAATGTTGTGTTTTGCCTTGGATAGGGGACTGTAACACTTGATTTATGGAGATGTGAGGTGCGAGATAAGTATCGCTGCTGTCGAAAGGACTTGGGGGGCAGGGGGTGAAGTTTGCTCTGAATCCATCTGCTAACAGGTTGGCTAAGTCAACAGATCTGCTTTTCCCGGTTAGAGGCTGCCACAGCGGCTCACCTGTTCGCTCACGACTGGCAGTGGAGTTTAATGGTGTCGAGTTGCCAACCCAGCACCCAACCTTCTACAGAAGGCACACGCATGCACTCATACCTAGGGCCAATTTAGGGTGTCCAATCCACCTACAGCATGTCTTTGGGATTAAGTACTAATTCTGAACACACCTGGGCTTTGTCACGGAGACTCGTGACGTACCTGAAGAAGACTTTATGGTTTCCCTTGGAGGTGTTCACTAGTGATATTTACTTGCTGAGGCTAAACAGGAAGTTTTTCAAAATTGATACTCTTCTTAACATTACGGGATATGACAAGAGACTTTCCACTACCAAAGGAAGGAAAATCCAGAGAGATTTAAAAGATTTCCAGGAGGGCAACATTTTTTCATGAAGTAGGGAGAGGAATGAACCGAACCCTAATACACAGTGCACCACAGGAAATGGGCGAGGCTCTGACAATCTCTTATGCGAACGTGGTTAATACCATGACAGAAGAAGCATTGCCATTGCCTAACCATTCGGGCAATATTTTGCCTCAAGCGACTCATATTGAACACAAAAAGGTTACTGCAGGTTGCAGTTACGTTTTAAATGGGGGAAATTAGCTCTCCGTTAAAACGTAAATCCTACATGGCTCCTCGTAAGAGCCCTAGTATGATTGAGCAGGGCACAGAGTTATCTGGCTCCGTACATTGACATTTTTTAATGAAAGAGCCCCTTCCAATAAGAGGGAGGTCCAGGAATCATCCACAGAACCCACAAATGTGGCGTTTACACAGCAAGGAAGAAATAACGAGGGCAGGAAGAGACACAAGCAGGTTTAGTATTTCATATTTCTTCTATGGCTTTGACTGAAATGCAGCTCTCTGTTGTAAATAGAGGACTTGACATTTGTTCCAGCTCAGAAAGCGGATTTGACAAAGGTTCTTAAAGATTTACGTCTATTTGGTAGGAAGGTTCTTAAAGATTTACGTCTATTTGGTAGGACTCTCACTCTCAAAACTATGTTCAGCAATTCTAACTATAAAGACTGTGGTTTTTAAAAAAAAGTACATTTGTACCACACAGTAATCCCACAACTGATTTGTTTGACATCTGCGACAAGCAATTGGAGAAATTTGTTAACAAATAACTAAAAGTTTTGTTAATTTGTCAGCTTTACAAACATAAGCCCTACTTGAGCTTAAACAAAGTAGCATTGAGATACGACCAGCAGACAAAGGGGGCAGTATTGTTGTTATAGATCAAGATAAGTATATGGAACAATATATGCTGAATCTTTTGGGTGATATTAGTACATATGTTATGATATCTGCATAGGTATTGAAAGGTGTCATTGAGAAAGTACAGCTTTTAATATTTGATCTACTCATAACTGGTATGATTTCAGAGCAGTTATTTGAGTACCCTGTTGTTCCTATAGTGTATGGTCTTCCCAAAATACACAAGAATCTTTTGACTCCCCCAATGCGACCAATTGTTTTGAGTAAGGGCTGGGTCACCGAGCCTCTTTCGATTTTTGCCAAAAAGAATTTAAATGTTGTTTGCCACACTGTATTGAAAGATACTAAGAGTTATCTTAGTGAGTTAAAGGATTACATGGAAGTTATTCTGGTCCCTTGCTTGTTTGTGACTCTAGATATAGAATCTCTTTTTACCGTTATCCCCAATGATTGGGGTATAAAAAATGTTAGGGAACTACTCTGCAGAAACACTACTAATGATAAGGTGAACCTTATTTGCACATTGCTGGAGATTATTCTTGAGCATAATGTGTTCATTTTATGCAATGACTACTATTTACCGAAGGTTGGCATGGTTATGGGCACAGCTTGTGCCAATAGCTACGTCAGTCTATCTTTGGTTAATTGGGAAACTAAGTATGTGCTTGCTAATAATGTTTACTGTACTTGTATCAAATGGTATAAGCCATTTGTTGATAATATTTTTCTGTTATGGCAGGGCACAGAGCAACAGTTGAATGAGTTTTTTCTTTATTTGAACCAGTTGAATGGCTTTTTATGATTCACTTATAAATATTCAGCTGTAGAGACAGATTTTTAGATGTCAAGGTGACTATAGACGATGTCCGTAGTGTCCACTGCCATGTACAGGAAGAGTGTAAGGAAAAACAATGTATGACACCATAGCAGCATGCACCCAAAACACACCAAGCTGAATGTACTGAAAGAGCAGATCTTGTGTTATGCGGTTGCACAGTGATTATACTAAGTTGATTGGTGCCCTATAGACTCAAACAGAAACTTATAGAGAGGTTATAACTGTAATGTTATCGATTTTACATACAGTTGGCACCACCAGTCTTAGTAGTACACAAAAGTATGATGCTGATGACAAAGTGAGGATGCCCTGGACTTATGCGAGTGACATCCATATAGTATGTGATGTCATTAGGAGCAATTGGGATATTCTCTTCACTGTACATAAACTAGAAGGAGTTACAGGCCATCAACCTAACTTTGCATTTAGGAGCAATAGGTCATTCAAGAAGCAGCTTTGCTATAGCTATCATTATTCTAAGCCTCAGACTTTGTCTGAAAGAACTGGGACGTATATCTGTAGAAGATGTATGGCATGCATGCACATGCACACAGGTGGGCAGTTTGTACATTCATCATTAGGATTCAAGATAGAAAGTGCTTTATATGCTGACTGCCAAACTAAAATGTAATATATCTGTTATTGCACTGTGTGTTTTCCATTTTATGTGGGTAAAAGTAATAGGGCATTGAAAGATAGAATATTGGAACATCTTAGAGATATTAAGAATGCTAAAGAAACCAGTGCTCTAGCTATGCATGTAGTTAAAGAAGGGCCAAGACATAGATTTACGTTTTTAGTGTTAGAGATTATGCAGATGTATATAAGATGTGTTGTGGTAGGGTTTAAATCCATATTGGGTGGTAGTTAGAAGATTGTTATCCAGCAAGTGTTTAAGTAGCTGAGTGTGGACACATTTTTCAATAATTTTGGTAAGGGGGAAGAGTATAGTAATGGGGCGATAGTTGGATGGATCAGTGGCGATTCCTCCTTTATGGAGAGGGGATAGTGAAAATTTGAGTGTGGAATAAAAAATATGGAAACTATAAGAAAGCAAGCTTGAGTAAACCGGAAAGAGTACAACATAAATATACCAAGGGCATCAACGGATGTGAAAATTTAAGTTATTATGAAAGATTAAAATACCCAAACTTGTATAGCATTTCTTGTATACATCTAAGAGGAGATCCTATTCAGGTATATATGGCATTTAGAGACAACTATCTCTGGGAATGTTTGAGGTTATCAGAAAGTAGTAGAAAACCATCAGACAACCTATGTAGAAGATTCTATAGGAATGAGAAATGTAGTAACTGGTTCTCTGAGAAAGTACCTGATGCATGGAACAGACTACCAAATTACATTAAATCAAGTACTAGTTTAGATATTTTTAACAGCGTGGACACTTATTGTGGGAACAACTGTTTTGGTATATTGGCAAAATAGAAGGGCATTAATACCCTTATTTAAAATATTTGTTTGTATAGTACGTATGTAAAAAGACTGATCTGCTTTGAGACAATGGGATCCCCTTTCATGTGCAGCAACCTAAAAGCAACACTCATTTCAAGTGTAATTCTATGGCTCCCAAAGATTTCCCAAGACCCCATATTGTCTCTACCCAAAACTTGAAATTTATTATTACAATATAATTCACATATGGCAGTAGCAATGGAATAGTATATCCCATATATATCCAGTCTGTTGCACATACAGATGGTTTGACAGTGCAGAAAATGGCATTCACAACCAAACAAAACTGATTAGTGCTCAACTTAACAGCCTTGCTATATGCCTCTTCCATCCATATTACTCTAGTTCACCACTCATTTACCAAGCAAAAAAAACAATATTAAATAGACTTTAAATAATAAAGAAGCCTGTACTGAATCCTGTGACAGTGTAAAAGTTACACACTTTAGCAGAACATAAACTATTATATGTTTGACTGGGGTCACGGGACAATAGCACCATCATCATCATCTTCCCATTATTAGATAAGCTCTAACACTTGTTTTATCAGGAAAAACATATCCTGTACATTCGTCCAGGGATACAACACCACTACATAAAAGCTCACTCAACCTCTACAAAGCCTCATTTGCAAAGCCGTTATAAAACAATTAAACTCTGTATTACATAAACCATTTGGATACCAGTTGTCAAGTAGCATCCTTTCTGAATGTTTCCAAATAAGTGTGACCACAGTGTCTAATGCACACGGATTAGAAATCCCCTGTTACAACCTTTCTTTTAGTATAGTGAAAAAAATTTCTTCTCACAACCCAACAGACTTTTATGAGTAAGCAAAACAAAGACTGACTTTAAAAAGAACACCACCAGCAGTATCTAATTCATCCATAGAAATATCCTTATTAAGCTGCTGCCTAAATTCGGTAGAACATTTTAAACTCAAGTATCCAAACTAGCTATTGCAGAATACAAATGTAACACAGTGAGAAAAAAATGAAAAAGTTTGTTCTTACAAGATGTCAATCAGTCTGCATAATCTTGCAAATCTTCCATTATACTATTTTCCTTTTGTACAAATTTACCAAGCAATGGATTAACATATTTCTTACCATTAAGGATGACCTGCTGCTTACAGTGTATCAGAAACATCTTCCATTTATTATCATAAAATTCCTCCTCCTTTTCATTAATCAACTATACTGCCAGACAGTCTTACCATAACAACCTTCATAAAAAGTCACTCTATATCCGATCAGCAAAATTCAGTTTGAAGACTGCCAACCAAGCAGTCCAAGCAGACCAAGAACTATTAAACTGTTGCTGTGGCATACCTTGTAGGCTGCATGGTTTTGCTCTACATGTTCTTTATGAGATAATACTACAGGCTAAAGCATGACTTCTTATTTTTCTTTCATTGTACATTACTGTTCCCATATATAACTCACATCCTCTCAAGCCTTTGTTTCTCAAATAATTGTGAACTATTACTTTATCAGTTAAGAACAATAAGCCTTACAAAAAAACGTATTTCTTCCTTGGACAAAAATATATTTGAACTTCTTTTCTTACTGACTTTCACTCATGCAGATGACTATGTCAGGCAATCCTTTTTTGAGCATCTTTGAGAATCTGCATTTATAACATCAGTACACATCTAGAATTCTTACTATTTCTTCTTTCATTGGTATTTGTGATATTATTGCAAGAATCTTTACTTCTAACAATTCTTCATGTTTGTCTGGTAACTATGACTACTCAATATAGCTCCTTGCTCTGTGTCTAATTTCCTCCCTCATCTCAAAGATATTTAGTTACTGAACTACTGATCTTCTATATTATCTGCACATGTACATGCTCTGTGTGTGTGTGTGTGTGTGTGTGTGTGTGTGTGTGTGTGTGTGTGTGTGTGTGTGTGTGTGTGTGTATTTTGCACTAGACCTGTGACATATCTGCGACTGGTTGCTCTACCTTTAGTCTATTAATCGCAAATGACAGGCTCCAGCTGCCCTACAACGCTGAACTGGGTAAGAGAATGAATTACTGGATGAATGAATGAAAGATCCTAAATAGCACTTCTATACCTCAGTAGATAAGACTTATTTATATTCATACATTATTTACATTTTTCTGCCTAATTGCCAATTCTACCCCCATGTTTTTACATTTTTTTTTCTTTTAATCAGTATAATAAAATATTGGTTGTTACTTTGTCAAACATGATGCTTCCATGTGCATATTATATGTAGGATATTATTAGACTATTATCAGTGGTGTTCATACAAATAAAAAAAACATGTAGTTCCCTGATCTACCCTGTATTTGTCTACATCTCAATCAATGATGATTAACCTTTACTACATGTAATTATCTGACATAACATATTTTTCAGCATTTTTTTTACCCAAGCCATTAAAACTTGGTTCATTGTGCTCCATTTATTAAAATACCATTATCTATACAACTGGAAGCCTCTGAATAGTCCAGCCATAAAATGTCCACTTCTTTGTATTTGTCTGCATCCTCAACAACTTTAGTGATAAATGACTAGGTCCCAGTAAATTATAGCCTTTCTTCTTTAAAGGCAGCTAAAATATGTAGACCTACACTTATGATATAATGTCATTATCTACTGGACCACCACCTTACTGTTCAATAAACATGTTAGCCTACAACTACTAATTTTTTACCTTGTCCTCTTCTTTGTCTGTACAAATAAACTGACTTCCCTCTTTGTCATTTGGTATTCTCCTTGTTCATAAATATGTATTGAAATGTACTACTATTACATCAAAAAAGACTTCCTCAGTATCTTGTGTATCATACAAATTATTCATCACTCTGATGAAGAGCCAAGTCCCACATACCAGCTAGATATACTCAAAAAGCTGACCATAGAGTTGTCAAATGTGTACTTAATTGTTGTTAGTGTTGTAGCCACCTTAATTTCTAATGGTAGGTTGTGCCACAGCTTAACTATTCTATAAATGAACCAATACCTTGTTTTCTTAGAATGGCAATATGGCATTAGGAGGCTGACATGATTCTGCTTAAGTCTGTATGACATAAATCAAAAGCAAACCTAGATTCTTAAATATTGCATTATAAATGTTTTGTTTAGTGGAAGAATAAGATCAATCTGCTCCTTTCTAACTCAAGAAGAAACATGATTAAAGGATATTTATCTTTCAGGACAGGTGACATTTCTTAACAGCAGAATTATTTTGGAAAGGTTCACTAGATGCAGTCCATTTCCATATTTGTATAAAAAATTTTAAGCTGAAGCTGCATACTACAATTGACTTTTTAAACAATCATTAAGATTACTGTTTCCTGGCAACTGAAACATCTGAAAATAAGAACACCACAATTTGTCGAATAACATTTTGTTGTTACAGGGTGACATTCCTTTTATAATTCCGGCATTTCTAATCGAGTAATACTTTTGGTTGTTGCTTTGTCACACATGCTGTTTCCTACTACATCTGAGGTCAGGTGACTTGCAATAAAGAGAAAAAAAATTAGATTTGTAAATTACTTTTTTCTTTTCTCTGAATTTGAGTGACCTCAACTTCAGCATGTTTAGAGAATGGGGGTGTTCGAGTAGATACCCTATATCAAAAGATTGAGTATGGCACCCCCATCCAAAAACTCCAGTCTATTAATTTGTTGTGATGTGATGAGATACAATGCTCTTTGTGTTTATATTGTTGTAATATTTAGATGTTTTAGATGTTTTGGCACTCACCATTTCATTATTGATTATCTTAAAACATAATGACATTTTGAGAATATATTTAAAACGTAATGCATATGTATAATGTATGCTGCTATCAGTAAAATCACTTGGGGTCTTATGTATATCATTAGATAAAATTACATAATTCCTTAAAAGATAAGAACATGGATATCTAACTTTAGTGAAATTAATTTTGTTTGTTTGTGTTTCATTGACTAGGTTGTTTGGGCTGTCAGACCCCTGAAACACAAATGGATGTACCACCTTTTTGAAGTGACTATTAGTTTCCATGGGAAAAAAATATAAATACCAAGATAGACTTAAAAGATGCTCATAAGGCATCATTAGCTAAGATACCAGAAAATACTAATATTTTGTACTATCAGCTAACAGAGAATGATTTCAGTGACTGATAGACATGCCATGCTGAACTTAATACTGTAAAACTGTACAAAGTTAAACTCAGACTACTCTTGCAGCTACAGAACACTCCACGAGCTACCTTTCCATGATGAGCTCTTCCTTTATGATTGGTCTCTTCTATCTCTGTCATTACTGAACATCTGTACCATGGAAGCTGCATGTCTCCACACACTCTTGACACTGGCCCATGCTTCTCTGATACAACCAGTCTCTGTCCACTTGTACCGCATCAGTTGTGCTTACAGCTTCTTCACCTTCCTATCAAGACTGAATGCAATGCATAGTAATACTACCTAGAAATGCTCCAAGTCACAGCCATTTGTCCCTCTGCCATGTCTTGCATCTATATTTTTATTTGGCATATTACCTGAGTACTTTTCCTCTTTGCTTCTATAACACTATTTCTCTCCCTTCCTTCTTATTTTAAATGGATAATCATTGTTACACACCTTTCCATCCAGGCTCCGTATACAGCTATCTCTTCTGGATTAATGTAAAAAACTGTCCCTGACAAAGAACTAGTCTCTTCATCAGATCTAGCCTCCTTGCTGCTACCAAAACCAAGTCTTTCATCCTTCTCCACTGTAGCAGCCTGTCATTACAGTCCCTCATCTTATCCTATTTTGGTGTGCTAGTGGCTTGCAAAAGTAACACTTCTGAGGCAACTACCTCCTTCCTCTATCCTGGGCATCTCTCTACCATCTTGTTTGCCCTGGCCTCTATGATTTCAGTTGTCTGTACCAAAACACCATTGGTGTCTGTGTGCGTAATATGTTTCCATGCCTCCTCTTCATTGGTAACCACATTGATCACCTCCTCCCATGTCCTACTCAGCATTAGGACTGATTTCACTGTAAGCTGGTCTTTCTTGTCTCACTTACCAAGATTATTCATTTCCTCGATGACTAAGCCTGCAATCACTAAATCATTCTTCCCTGTCCCCTATAGACTCACTATAATACACTATCTACTCATTCCCACTTCTTCACTTATCTGTGACCATTCAGTAAACAATGTTCCATCCCCAGCCTACCTAACTGTTGATACTAATTTCCTTCCTTCATCTTTGTGCTATAACTAATCCCCTTCCATCCCTACTGTAATCTCTCTTGACTGTCCTCCACCTTAGTTCCTCTTTCATCTTGTTATCCTCAACCCCCATATTGCTATTTCCTTCTCCATACTTCCTCTTGTTGATCCCTACTTCCCAGTGTCCATGCAGTTGTCACCACTTTATTGTCCTTTGTCTCCCTACACCCCCCAGTAGCATAATGCTCCTTTTTACCTGCTTCCCTCCTGGTCTTCTTGTGAGATGTTTCCTGCATCAACACCCCTGGCTCTGCCCCCTTCATAAATTGTCACTGTTGTCTGCCCTGTCCATCCACCATCCTTCTGCTTGCCATCTCCTTTCTAGTTACCTGCCCTCTTTCCCATTTGCCTGCCTACCTGCTTCCTCACCTGCCTGTACCATACTGGCAACCACTGCCCATGCCCTGTTACCATCTGTCCATCTTTCTCTCCTACCATTTCCCACTGTTGCCTAGTAGGCTCTTGAATAGTCAACCTCCTACCATTCTAGTTGCAATTTTCTCCCATAAAGTTCCTCCATTGTCATGATAATACCACAAAGCTCACAGATGTAAACCCTGCCCCACACTCTGAATACCTCACTCACATCTCCATCCTCACCTAGACTGCACCACTAAACTCATCTTGTTCCATTCTTAAATTCTTCAGTCTACCCCCCTCATATAATTTCTGTTGACACCCAGCTGCACCTCTTTCAAAAGTGCTGTCATTGACCAGCTTAGCAAATTTGCAAATATGTGCAGTGTTAGTTGTCAACAGATGGCACACTTGCCTTTGTTATGAAAGATTAGAAGGCCATGGGTCCCCTGTTTGTGACACCCTTCAGATGAGATGTTAAACTACGGCCCCATCTTCACAAGATGGCTGCAGTTCAGATGGAAGTAACAGATCCCTTGGCACTTATTGAAAATACATGGGGCAGTTTCCAGGTCTATATTAGTTTGTCACTATGCAATTGCAGCAAACACCAGATCGTCAACTCTCATTCAGCAAAAATCATTTCAGCAATTCGCTGAATTTACTGAGTGCAAGAAAATACTTGCCCTACAGCACAATAGGCTGACAGCTACGCAAATCTAACCCACCAAAGTGGGGGGCTTCACCCCCCCCCACACACACACATCCCTAACTATATATACCAACTTCTAGAACCCACTACAGTGGAGAAAAGGGCAAAGTTGTGCTGTAGGACAAGTATTTACTTGCCCTTGGTAAATTCACCAAATCACTGAAAATTTCCGTTGACTGGAGGTTGATGATGCAGTGTTTGCTGGAATTCCATTGTGACAAACTGATATAGACCCCAATTTCCCCTGGTCTCCTAACAAAATTTTCACCAGTAAATATAAATACAACCTTAAGTCTCCCCTGAAAAGAGGCCACTAGCCTAGTTGTACTAACCTAGTCAACAAAAGCAAATAAAATAAACAGATATCTGACAACTGAAAGACTAATAGGTACTTAAGAGTAGCAAGCAAGAACTTAACATTTCATCTACATTAATAACATTCAAGCCCAAAACAGTGAAAACATATGCTCACTTTAGTATCTGTTTTGTTCTACATACAATACTTTCCAATTTAATAAGCCTTTAAGTCATAGATAACAAATGAACTTCTCTTCAGGACTAATTTACACTGCTATATACATACAGTGCACATTCCTGCATCTTGTAATAAAGTACAGCACTATGAATTCCATTGCCATTCTGTCTTCAGATTTAACAATTCATTGCATGCTGCCTGTGCAGAAAAAAATTCATTGTACACTCTGTAAAGAAGGATCTGTACTTCATTTTACATATTGGAACTTGTCAATTTGCTACTGTTATTTTTTGTATTAGGTCACCATAATGAATATATGGAAAATTGAATGTGTTGCACCCACATTTATAATGAAACACATAATTTGTGCCACTGGAAAGGGGAAAACAATTTAATACCATAATTTTAAAAAGAATTGTCATATGATGATGTTTAACAGCCTACATGTCTGCTGGTTTGTTATGTTTGATTATTAGATACAGTCCAATGTAATGTATATTTTACTTCACCAGGTTTAATGTCTTATTACTACATTAACAATGAACTCATATAAAATAATATGGAATCCTTAAATCCAGGGTTAAGTATCAGAAATGCAGGCTGGGAATATTCATTTCTATTTAGTACAATGAATTCAATAGTTGCATAAAATAAACAAGACAGTTTCAATATATAGTACTTTGAAATCATCGCTCCCTAATTTGCATGTTTATTTTATTTTATGAGGAAGAACAATACTCGGTATGAAAAATGTACTGATTACATATTAAACAAAAAACGAATTACTAGTCCGTAGGAAGAGTTAGTTAATTAGTAAGTTTATTTGCTTTATACATTCACATTTAATGCATAATTAGATGCATGAAATCATCAGTCCCTACTTTTATATTCTGTCCCTTCCTGATTCACTTCATTGATCAATATACCAACTACAAGCTCACACTAACTCGAAAAAAAACTACCTGAACGTGCCCTACACTCACATTGCACTAAATAGTATTCATATCGACTGCTTTGGCAGACTTGTGCTTCCACGTGGTAAACGCTGATGCACATTTTGATTTACGATCAGAGGACTTTATCATGGACTCCTCATCGTTTTATTTTAATTACAATTCCTACAACACTACGACAAATGCACAAACCAGCAAACACACAAACCAGCAAACAAAAGCGAACGGAGCATACTAAATGAGCAGAACTACAAATACAATATATTAAAACCAGCATATACTCATAACAGTTTCTTTGGACTTACAGTTACTAATAACAAAAAAAAGCGAACGGAGCACACTAATTAAAAAAAAATTACCAGAACTACGACCGCACTACCACTAATTAAAAGCAATATTGACAAATGTCCAGAACTACGACCACACTACCACAAATTAAAAGAAGTATTTACTAATGATATAAACGCATGGGCTTTAAATTTATATTTTTATACATTTATGTACACTAAAGTTATAGTTAAATAGACTAAGAACACTTACCCAACACTCAAGAAGATGCAGGCAATACAGTTGCAGCAGGTCCTTCACAGAAAATGGAGCCGACACGATTAACTTCGAGATGAAAAGAAGTTCCACACAGCAGCTACTCCTTTTTATTAGGGTTATAGTGGGCTGGCCAAGGCGGCAATGACGTCAAAATGTGGGCGGATCACAAGGGCTTCAAAACAGCATGCTAATAAGGCAGAGTTTACGTCACTTTGGGGAAGGAAACGTCCTGGGATCTACTCGAGGCAGATGTGACATCATTATTTCTGAGCCGGAAAGCCATTTTTCATTTTGTTTTTTAAAACAGAAACTAATACAGTATGGAGGGTTAGGAAGGTAAGCTGTAAAACAGTTTTGGTGATTTTATTTTAAAGCTGTGGTTATTATTGTTTTTGGCCTGTAGCACATAAGGGGGACTTAAGGAGACAACAGATAGAGCTTTTCTATTTGTTATCCCATTGTTTTCCTTTAAGTAAGAATGACTTATATGCTCATCCAGAACAGACACTGACTTAGTTAATAACAGGAAGAACAATGATCCTCCTGCAAGCCATCTTAGGAACTACAGACCAACAACTTACCTTCTGACAATACACAAATTATATACAGGAATTGATGCAAACAGAGTTTATAGTCATTTAAAAAATATACATCGGTTATGGAAAAAAGGTCATACAAGATAGTCATACAGAACAAACCATCATTTGTTGCTAAACAAATTAAGAGTGAAAGGGAAGGTCTACAAGAGAGTAGTGAGACCAGCTATGTTGTATGGGTTGGAGACGGTGGCATTGACAAAAAGGCTGGAGTCAGAGCTGGAAGTGGCAGAGTTAAAGATGTTAAGATTTGCACTGGGTGTGACAAGGATGGACAGGAGTAGGAATCAGTATATTAGAGGGTCAACTCAGGTTGGACGGTTTGGAGACCAAGTCAGAGAGGCGAGATTCCATTGGTTTGGACATGTGCTGAGGAGGGATGCTAGGTTTATTGGGAAAAGGATGCTAAGGATGGAGCTGCCAGGTAAGAGGAAAAGAGGAAGGCCTAAGATAAGGTTTATGGATGTGGTGAGAGAGGACATGCAGGTGGTTGGTGTGACACAGCAAGATGCAGAGGGCAGGAAGAAATGGAAACAGATGATCCGCTGTGGCGACCCCTAACTGGAACAGCCAAAAGAGAAGAAGATCATTTGTTGCTAAACAAAGCCACAATATAAAGTTGTAAAAAGGGGAAGAATCTAAGTGTGGCATGGATATATTACAAAAAAAAACCTTTGGCAGCATTCTGCATTCATGTACAATGAAATGCTTACAGATATATGTAAGATAAACTTTACACTGATTAATTACATTGCAGTGACTGAAACAGTGGCAAAACATTTTGCAGCTCAGCCATTGCAAAGGGCAATTTACTATCCCAGTAATAAAAATTCAAACAGGGATATTCCAGGATGATTTTTTTTTGTCCTCACTTCTATTTTGTCTTACCTTAAACCCATCAAGAAGTTTACTTCATAGGTTAGGCTATGGTTGCAGTTTAACTCATAGGAAAAAAAAAACAACCTTGTCAAAAGACTTCTCATCCACTTTTTGTGGATGATTTAATATTGTATAGTTTATCAGATAAGGAACAGAAATCACTACTATAAAATATTTAAACTTTTTCAGATGTTATAAGATGACATTTGGTCTTGATAAATGTGCAAAAGCAACATTTATAAAAGGAAAACTGCAGCACCAAGAAAATATCAACCTGGGAAAGGAATGTAATATACTTTCGAATAAATCAAGGATCAACAATAAAACATGAACAAATGAGAATAAAGATGAGGAAGGAATATTTCAAAAGACAAAAGCTAGTATTCAAAACTGCTTGCACATCCAGTAATAAAGTCTAAGCTATAAATCAGTTTGCTCTTCCTTTTCTAACTTACAGCATTGGTGTGATTGAATGGGCAAAAAAAGCGTCGAACCAGTTAGACAGGGAAACAAGAAAAATGCTTCATGCTTATCAAATGATATATAAAAATGGGTGTGCATACAACACTATTTATTCTTTTTTCTGAAGGAGATATGGGCTTCCACAAAAATGACAGATCTGCAGTTGAGGAGTTGCATACATTTTTGTTGACATCATCAGATCCAAACGTAGCAGAAGTTGTAAAGCACGACGAGAAGAAGTTTTAAGACAACATATTTGCTTAATTTAGCAGAAGCACTTCAGAATAAAGTGATAATGGAAATCAGTCCAGAAGTAGACAAAAATCAGACAGCAACTGAGCGTGACAAAAAACAAAAGAAAGAAAGGATCATGTTGATCAAGACTTGACAATGTTACGGCTAAAGAAAGTTGAAATAAACTCAAATAATGAAAAACTAATAGGTAAGATAGTGGACTATGCACAATGGTTTACAAAGTCTATAGAACAAGTAGGAGAAATGGATAAATGTAGGTTTTTCAAAACAGAACTGGAAACAGATGAATATCTTCTTGCTAGGTGTGGTACACTCATGGTTGTGGGTCTGTACGCTGAAAGGCACAATAATGTGGTAAGACTGTTGCATCAGAGATTTTGCAAATGATACAATACAGAAGTAGCTGAGAAGCACTGTACCACAAAGCATTACAGAAAATAATGAGGTTTATGCCACAAGGGATCACCCATTACCAACAGTTAAACAAATAAAACAACGCAAGAAAACCAAATATAGTAGTTCAAGAAAAAACATAAAAGTAGCATTGATCACTGAAACTGGTAAACCCAGTGATTATAGTGTCTTACATATAGAGAAACACAAAGTCATAAAATACAAGCAGAAACAAGAGCAATGCAGAAGAAAGATGCCTAGTTTCGGTTGATGGTTTCAACAGTAGTAAGAGTGACAGGACTGATAAAAAATAATGTAAAGTCATCCATAAATATGCTACCAATAAATTTATCCCCATATGAACTGCAGAAAGGTACATTGCAGGTGCTGAGAACAGCAATCTTGGCTAACAGCAAAGACTGAAACAATACAATTTTCATGAACTTTAAACATACCCCTTAGCATAGGATCCATACCTGTCGTGGTACTAGAAACCCAAACACGTTAAGAAATTAAACTTGGCTAAAATATATCTCTGAATTGCATTTTCCTGTGGTTGAACTAGCTCCCTACTGTCAGTAGGCATTTTACTTGGCTGCAGAGTGGTAGCTGGCTCATCTAGCACCCAGTGCTGCTCCCCAATCTGGTGACCCACAGATCTTACTTGAAGGGCAAAAAAAGTCCATTCTCTTATCCAGCATTCCTAAAGTCTGTCCTAAAGTGAAGCACCAGGTCCTAGGTGCTTATCAAAGTGAATTGATGCAGCATTCAGCATCAATCTACAGTGACAGGAAGACCTAGTGTAAACTAGTACTACATCATAATGTACAGTCCGTTGAAATGCACACAACATTACAAACAATATTAAGTCTTTTGCTCTAATTACCACAGTTGGTAGCAATGGCATCAAAAGTAGAATTATCAACAGCTAGAGAATTATACTGGGCAACAAAGGCCTAAATGCGTCATCCTTTGTTAACAAGAGAAAGTTTAATTAAAAAAGTTTGGAAAAAGATTTGTTGAACGGAATAGTTTCCAGTAACCATAAACCTCATTTTATTTATGCCTGCAGTCATTCTTCTTCCATTACTTCATTACTAATGTCTGTCAATTAATCTACTAAACAAGTGGAAGACATATGGTGTAAGTGGACACTAGCTGTTATTTGTTCAGCACAGTATATTTGGTACAATGCTTAGTGTGTGGCAGAGTTTATATGGCAAAGACAACTAGAAAACTGTCCTCCAGATGATATACGCAGAACTACGTCATAAAAAAGGAAGATATAATGCTCTATATATACATCCAGTAGAGAGTGAAAATAACCATAACTTATTTTATTAAATGTATGTGATCTCGCATGGATGTAATGCCAGCAGAAGCAATCAAACAAGTTTAAGTCAGTTCTGCCAGTGTAAAAGATGTTCACCATTACAAATATTCAATTATATGTATACTTTCCATTTGATAACAATATATATATATATATATATATATATATATATATATATATATATAAAATATAAATATATATATATATATATATATATATATATATGCATCTATATATAAGATGTGTGGCTTTTATTTTATTTTTTCAGTCATATATAGCTTCAAGATTAGATACTTTGCTTAAAACACTACAGTGAGTTATTCTGTGCAGTTTATATAACACATGCCACAAAATCTGGAAGAAATTACTCACATATAGTTCTAGCTTTTCTTTTCTTAATTCTATGAACATATAGTTCTAGTTTTTCCTTTTTTTAATTCTGTGAACAGGTAGAGTCCCTTCTCTACCTCATGTCCCAAGTGTTCTCTTCATCCAGCTGCTTTACTTTATAATAAGTGAACCAAGCACATAGTAAGTCTGACTACTGCTGCGGCAAAAGTTATCATATCCCCTTACCTAAAGGACCTTCACAGCTGAATTTCACCTGCAGTTGCAAAGGTTCAAAAGAAACAATACATTGAGTTAAACCTATGTAAGGCAATTTCCAGGGCTCAAACTAATAACTTAATTTGTTAAGTCATGCACTAGTGTGCTCTGTTTTGTGGTGTTGAATCCGCTGGAAGGATATCCCCACCCCCACATACTTACTCACACTCACAGGCCTTTTACTGCTGAAGGTGAAGCTAAATTAACACTTTAGCATATTTTACTCTTATCACTGTAATATATTCCTAGAAAGGCAGTGATAAGCCCATAACCATAAAATTAAATGCTGTAACTCAAGTCAAGTTGAGTTCAGAGACCTTTTCTTTGTATCCATGAACATTCTACCTCATTGATTGTTTTTGGTGGTAAACCATCTGCGGGGGGGGGGGGTCTTTCTACTCACTTTTCTTCGCTCCCTCTGCTGCCCTGCCCTGCCCCCATGTCCCACCCACTCCCAGCATCTCTACTCTTATCCCAAGCAAGCCAGTCCCTCTCAGTCCTATTATCCAATTATATACAATTCTACCTTGTCCACACTCTCATTTCATTCACACCTTACCTAATTTTATTTCACCAAACTTATCTGCTTTCCCTTACATCCATCACTTTGAATTCTCATCCCCCTACTATAATTCTTTGCATCTTACTCTACTTCACCATCAAAATACAATCACCACCTCAAACTATCTTACATTAACTCTAGGCTTACAACCTTCTCTTCTACTATACACATATCAAACTAACATTGCATCATCATTTTACTACTGATCAATCACATCTGCCCCACCCCTATGTATCACAAACCACAAGGCAAAACACCTAACCAAATTGTCAAAGCCCACCTTGAAGTCAAAACATTTCCAACCATTCTTTAAGCTGCTCAGATATCACTAGATGACATGTACCTCTATTTACAACCAATATTACATTTTAACACATAAATACCACCTTTACTAGTTTTGAACCCACCATCACAGTTGACATGCTCCTTCTAACCTGCCTAACCTCTCTACTTTTTAATTCTCAACCTCGCTACAACTATATCCTGACATACCCCCACACACCAATACACATCAACAACCTCCTCCAACCATATCCCCAGTAAACAACACAGCTTCTCACATATCTCCCCCCAGATTTTCCCCTATACCCTCCCATATTATTCAAGCCACAAATTGGCCTCCTCACCTCCTATGAAACCACACTTGACATCGGTACCATCACCTATGAATAAAAAATGTTCCCTTGGTACTCATTCCTCATTACCTATCTACTTAAATGTGCAGACATGCATCCTAACCCTGGCTCACCCTCTAATCCTAACCACAAGAGTAACCTTAAACATTTAAACATACCTACACTAAACCTTAGAAGTATATGTAACAAAATAGCCCCACAGCATGCCTGGATTGATAATAGTAAACCTGACATACTAGCCCTTACTGAAACATGGCTACATCCCAGTGTAAAAGACTCAGAAATAATACCTCCATACTTTGCAATAACCAGAAGAGATAGATCTAAAAAGGGGGGGCGGGGTAGCCCTTCTATATCCCTCTACACCATACAGCATATCCGTCTTTTCTAATGCTGAGGTACTAATCTCTTTTTTGAACCTCAACACATCAACAAGAATTTGCATAATAGTAATATATATCCCACCAGATCACAATATACCAGTGTTGGAAAATATTTTATCTTGGACATTCCAAACAATAAACCTCGAAACAATAATCTTAGAAGACGTAAATATAGACTGGCAAACCATAGCTTCCAACTACCCCATAAATAGTATCAATCTGTATGTTTTTTCTCAGTTTATTTATATTCCAATAAGAAACAGCAAAGATCTTAACCTGCTAATCCACCTTACACTGGATCCTAGTATCCCACCCCACCAATTACCTTTCCTCCAGTACACTGTCTAGCTCCCTGGGCGATCATCTGCCAGCTTATTTCCTTAAAACAAACTCCCAACAACTAAGAGTACACACTGTAAAACCAGTTAAAAACTCAACTCATTTTTATAAGCATAAATTCAACAATCTCCTACATGAAATAGACTGGACATCCCTTAAATGACTACCCCTTAATGATGCTGTACTATACTTTAATAACACCTTCACATCCTTAATGCACCAGCTCCCACTCATATGAAAAGAATCAAAAAGAACTCAGCACCATGCCTCTCTAAGGAACGTAAAAAAATGAACAAAATCATGTCAATTTCAAAACATTATGTAACAAAGTGACAAAACTAATACACAGAGATAAGAAGTCATACTATTCCCAGCTTCAACTCTAGCATAAAGTCAACCCCCAAAAATGTTGGCACTCCATATCTTTTCTGCTTAACCCTGGAACAAACAGAGAGCATACCCCATCACCTGATATCCCTCCATCACAAATAGCCAAAAATTGTAATAAGCACTTCATCAAATCAGTATCAGACCTACTAACTAATACCCTCTAATGCTGAACCCCCCCCACCCTTCAACCTATTCAGACACCAACACTATACCATCAACTACTTCTTACCCTGTCATTAATAACCCCCTACTCAACAAAATGTCATACAAACCCACTGTCATCATTAAGAAACTGCTACTAAAACTAAACCCGGCTCCACCACATTACCTCAAACTGGCTGCCAACTCAATCGCTTACCTAATCAGTATCCTTATAAATAGGTCTTTATCTAAATCAGAAGTACCAGTCACATGGAACCGATCTCACATCATCCCCATCCACAAAGGAGGCAACTCTATTGACCTAACCAATTTCTGTCCTATATCCATCTTGTCACCCATATCCAAAATTCTTGAGAGCAGGTAATGCAATAACTATTGCAAAACAATCTTTTAACAAAAAAAAATGGCTTCTGACCCAGCCACAGCACAGCTACAGTCCTATTATCCTTTACAGACACCGTGAATAAGGCCAAAGATGCATGGAGCTATACAGCCTCAGTATTCCTTGATCTCTCCAAGGCCTTTGATAAAGTGTCTCACCCCTTACTATTGAACACTGTAAACAAGCAGTGAAATGGTCCAATGAACTCTCAGCCTTTCTCCACAACCCTACTGAAGTCCCTCAAGGTTCCACTCATAGACCCCAACACTTCAACATTTTCACAAACAACATTCACACTGCCCCTCACCCTGGAACCCTCATTCAATATGCTGATGATTCCACCATAATCTGCACTGCTCAATCACTCCCAGAATTACTTTCAAAAACTCAACAGTACTTTACTGCAGTTGAATCCTGACTAAGAAGTGCCCAACTCTTTCTTAATCCAAAGAAGACTAAACTAGTACTTTTTCAACCCAAAAACACATCCCCTGTCACTGATCATTTCCACATCCTTGCATCTGACAACACTGTCATAGAAATAGTGCAGGAAAACAAAATTCTAGGAGTGATCATTGACAATAAATTTTCATTTGACCCCCCCCCCCCATACAGCCAAATATAAAGAAAACTCATTAAAAACTGGGATTCATATATAGAAACAAACATGTATTTGCTACAGCAACCAAAGCTACCCTTGCAAAAACAATTTTACTTCCCTTCCTTTTTTACAGTGTCCCTAGCCTGACTAACTTACAAAGTTCTACCTTAAGCAAAATGGAAAAGTGCTACAACATAGTTGCAAAGTATGGCACAAACTCCAAATATAACACAACACTGTAAACCAGTCCTAGAATTAAACTGGCTTGAACACCCCAACTAACTTTCCTTTATTCAGCTAGCCGCCTTCCACAACCTTATTTTCAAGCCTTCGCCTCCCCTGTACCAGCCAATCTAGTCACACCTTACACACCAAATCGGTCCCTGCAATCGAAAGATAAAAATCTCTTAGCTATCTCAAAACCTACAAGAAAACCAGGTCAATTGCTGTATTCATAATCTGTCTCTATAATATGGAATTCACTACCTCTACCTACCAGGTCTATGCCTGGCCTAACCCATTTCAAAGCCTCTTTAAAAAAATCATCTCAAAAATACATGGATCTACTGCTGCAGAAAGCCTGCCTAATTCTCAGCTCTTCCTCTTCTTCCACACTAGCCCTGTCCTCCTCTTCTGTCACATTTCACTCCCTCACAGTCTGCAAAATCCAAAGCTCCCCTGACTACTTCTCTGTTTCTATACTGTATCGTTAAACTACTGCTCTGGCTGTAATGACGATATTCTTAACTCACTATCTTTCTGCATCACTAACTTTCGGGATATTATTTTCCTAACTGAAACAAACATTCTATTTTTTCATGTACTGTAACAGTCAATGTCATACATTGCACTGCCCACATACTATTTCTGTATACTATCTACTCATAGGCTATGTATATGATGACAGTGATGTAATGTTTTAACTCAATAGAATTGCCTAGATGTGTAGTATATCTTGTAACATCTTGTAACATAGTTTACATTCTTTCAGCTTATTTTTGTACAGTATTTCTCATGTCATTTGTATTGTATTGTATTGGACTATACTATATTTGTATTGTACTGTATGTGGGGCTTTTCTCCCTAGGCTTCTGCTGAAAACGGGTTCTGTAGACCCAGTCAGACCACCCTGGTAAACAAATGTCAAATAAATAAACTTCATGTAACATGCATGTTTAATAGTAATGCAACAGCTTGCATAATATAAAAGCAGCATATCCTGCACATGGAAATACACACACACACATACACACACACACACACACACACACACACACACACATATATATATATATATATATATATATATATATATATATATATATATATATATATATATATATACACACACACACACACATATATATATATATATATATATATATATATATTTATATATTCATGCATGTATGACTACAAGCTGTTTGATTGCCTGTACCTATAAGACTGAGTGACAGTGCAGCATTATTATTTTGAATTTTAGTGAGGTCTATAGTAATAAAACTCAATTACATTTTTTTTTTACATTTTTAGCTTTATGTGAGATGATTTAGCTAAATAATGATTTCTTTCATATTTTAACATATAATGTGAGCAAGCTTTCCATGCTTTATATATTTTCTACTAACCTTTTACCCCATGTTTTGAAGCCTAGCCCCAGGATTCAGCAAGCTCTTCACGGCATGCTGGAATAGTGCAGAAGCTGCTGGAGGCAATATGGCTGCCGAGAGATCCAGGAACAAGCTCCTGGGATGTGCACGAGCGCTCCTGCACTATTCCTGCACGGACACAGCTCCTGTATGCAAATTACCCCATTTTCAGGTGAAAACCATGCAAATGAGGTGAATTTGCAATCCGGAAAGCTGGCAACCAGCTGTGCAGGACTAGTGTAGTCTGCAGAAATGTAACGGTGAGTAACCAAGTACATTTCTGCAAACTACAAAACGGAGCCATGACAGCTCCAAATAAAAGGTGTATATAGTGTGGAAAGCATGTCAATGGCATGGAAAAACAGTTGCAAAAATAAAAAAATAACTTTAACTTTTGTTTTTAGCCTATTCGGCTGTTTAAGCTTAGGGCAGTGACGCACAAACGGGATCGGGCCAAAAATAAAAAGAACTTGAAATAAGCATTCTATCCAAAATCACAATTTTGCCATTATACTCAGGAGCAGGCAGAAGACAACATGGCCAGTGAATAGTGGTTGCTAAGGGGGAGGCTCAGTGTCAGACTTGCAACTAGGCATTAGCAGGCAATCCTATGCAAATGAGGGGAATGATACTGAATCCCAGATCTCCTCTCATGGCTAGCCTGCACCCAACCGTGTAGGTGCAGGAAGACCATGATGCAAGCCTAAGAGCTAGCTGACCTCATAGAGGGGTGTGTCAGGCATACTGTAAGCTTATTGGAGCCCTGTGGCTTGGGTTTGCCCTTAGCTTAGCAGAGCTTAGCAAGGGTGTGTGTCTGAAGCTGCCAAGCACACTTTAAATTGCCTAAACAGGTGTGCGTGCCGCGCACTGTGTTTTAAAGGAAAAAAAAAAAGTAAACTAGGAAATAGCAGCACCATGCACATGTGAGGACTGTGTTTGTCCGGCGTGCCCCTGGGTTTAAACAGGAAGGAGTGGGAAGGGAAAACAGCATTAGGAAGGTAAACAAGGAGAACTAGCATAGCTGGCAGGTGAAATGTATCAGAATCAGCCAATTACACAGGCAGCAGCCCAGCCTAGCACAACACTATAAACTATGCAAAAACCTTTCCCTCTGTTTTTTCCCACAAACTCTACACCACAAGTGTACACAAGAGGGGATATTTTACCAAACAAAAGCAACAAAATGATAAGGGCTGCAGCAGCTATCATAAATCAACATGTGGAAGAGGCTGAGGGTGGTGAGGATGAGAATGCTGATGACCAACCTACAGTGAGGAGAAGGAGAAGAGTGTGCAGACCCAGGGTAACCTACCAGGGGCTACATGCACGGGAGATAGTGGAGTGCTTAGGGTGGACAAGGACCTCCTACAGCAAATTGTTGAGCTGTGCCGACCACACCTCACACACAGAACCAACAGTGGGAACCCATCCAAGTGGATACCAAGGTATGTTTAGGCCTAAGAATACTAGCCACAGGTACCTTCCAAAGGCCAGCTGGGGATATCATGGGGATCTCACAAGCATCAGCATCCAGGGTACTCCACCATTTCCTAAATGAAATGTCATCACATGCCGGTGAGCACATCTATTTCCACAACAGCCATGAGGTGTTGACTAGCAATATGCGTCTCTTCCACCAAGTAGCAGAATACCCTGAGGTAGTGGGTGTTATAGACTGCACGCACATACACATCAAAGCACCACCCAGTGAGCGGGGTAGGGCCTACATCAATTGCAAGGGCTTCCCCTCCATTAACTGCCAGGTTGTGTGCGATGCCCAGGGCATTATAATGAATACGTATGCTGGCTACCCTGGAAGCTATCATGACCCCCATATCTGGCATATGACGCAGCTGTACCAGAGATTTGCCAGTGGGGACATCCCTTACGGCCACCTAGTGGGTGATGCTGGTTATGCGTGGAGCTGTGGCTGATGACACCCATCAGAAATGCACACACACACCTGAACAAGAAATTTATAATGAGGAACACACACAGAACAGAATCATAATAAAGCATGTGTTTGGGATGCTCAAGTCAAAGTTCCGGTGCCTGGACACATCTGGTGGAGCCTTGCAGTACTCACCAGCTACATGTACAAAAATTGTCATCATATGTACCATGCTACACAATATGGTCCTGCGGAAATAGCTGCAACAGGAACAGCACGGGGCAGGGCCACACAGCCTGCCACCATTGCTGAGGCCTGCACAGGCACAGAGTGACTCGGAGGGGGAACAACCTGAGCCTGCCCCAGTAGGCAGAAGGAGGCGTGCCCAGTATGCCCAGACCATGGCAAAGAGGTGACACGTTCACTGACATGGTAGGAACCCAGGGAATGACACCTCTCTCTGACTCACACATACAGTAAAAGGGATGCCAAACATGAGACTACATGTGCTTAACCATGTATAGCAAACGTACTATATGCATCTGACATAGTCAGCCCTCCAACACCATCCTCAATACTGGTACACCCACAAGGTAAGCCACTCTCCCTATAAATTGCCGAAGGGAGTAGTATGTTTTGTTACTTGTATCTATGGTATGGATGTGAGCATGCAATGTAATCAGGTGGCTGAATGGGATACCAGCAGATAGTAGACACCTATAGCGGCAGCATGAAATCTGTAACAGATACTGGTGTCACTATAGTAGCCAGTACTAGACAAGGTGACAAATCTCACTGCAGGAAATGTGGTGGGCCACATGTGTCTCCATAGGACACACACACGCTAGTCAGGGAGGCTCACATACCCAACAACAGTCTCAGCCAGCAGGACAGGCATAGACAAGCACAAACAAAGGCTGTGCTAAGGCCTCTGATTGATGGCTATGGAGAACATCCCCCAGACCTACACAGACAGACTACAACAGGTCAGGCAGTGGGATGTTAGTTCTGAAGGGTAAGAAGTCTGAAACTGAAATGTAGGTCAATCAAACTTAAGACCTGTAGTACACTGATATGCCTCTAGTCAGCATGATAGGTCAGAATACAGAATGAAATAGAGTACCTGAAATACCAGTTCAGTCATAACAAATGTGTACAAGTGTCAGGTGTGCCCGCCCAATCCTATGTAGAAATGTAGTAACATGTATGTGTAGGTATAATAACAGTGGAGCACAGATTACCTGAGTCGGCCAAAGTAGCAGGCTAGATTGTAGCATGTGTACAATATGCATGGCTGTGTGTGTTAGGCTGGTGTGTGTTGTATATTGTGTGAGAGTGGTCAGTATGTAGGCATGGTGAGGTTTGTCCTGGTGGCCATTGGCCAGTACTGCCAATGACAGGGCCAACTTCTCAAAACTGCAGTGCCAAAAACAATACATCCCAGCAAAACACATTCCAGCAGTAAACCATAGTAAATGTTTGGAAGCAATATCTGTCACCATCTGAAAGATGGACATGGCATCAATGTGGGCCCAGACATACAAACAGTACACAGAGGGAAGTACCCCAGACAGACAGTGTTGTATAATATGTTACTGTCAAATGGACACACCTTTAGAATTGAACATACAGGTTAGCAGCACATTAGTCGGGTTTGTAGTAGGGAATACCAATGTCGCCTGGCCAAACACTGGCAGAACACAAAGGTCACAGGTATGAGGTATTGAGAAACAGCTGATGTCCCTGCACAAGCCAGCATAAGTGGAATGCCCCATGCATATCTGTGCATCAGATGCAAGTAGTGTCCATAGCACACATGCACCCAGCTCACCCTACCATCACCCACAGGTACCTCACTGGTCTTATCCCTGCTGTTGGGAATGAGTACAATATGACCCCCACCTCTGTATGGCAATAGCCAAAGAATGCAGCATGCAGAACAGGTGTCCTATTTAGGTGTGTCTCTAGCTGTAAGCAGCACCCTGCCAGCATCCACACCACTGGATCAATAATGACAGAAAGTATTGCCATTAACACCTTGCACACCAACACTGTCACCCCAGGGGAATATAGTGTAATGCAGTCTGAGACTGTAGGAGTGACACAATGCAACAGCCTACTATAGCTGGCCTGCATCACTACCAAATGGCCTACAGTCCTCTGTCAAAGGCTTGTGTCTCACCCTACTGCCAATACATGTTATGTCATGGACTCCCAAATAACAGCATAACACAGTCCACAGAACCCAAATGCAAGGCCATGTGGACAAATCCCAATAACATGTCCACCATGTCCTACTGCATAAACTGTGGACCAACACCAAATTACTGCTGGGATGAGGTGATAATTACAAGGAACTTTTCAGATAATGTTTGCATAATGTTTGGAAGAGGATAGAATAATAGAGGGGGGGGGCAGGAGCATAGGCGGCATGGAGTGTGTGAAGTCCGATAATCAGTTGTGTGCACATACTATCCCTGCCTGAAAACACAGGAATGGGATACTACAAACCTGCTCATAAACCACAATGTGAAGGGGTTATGTCCAGAATTTTTACCCCTGCCTCAGGGTAACCTGTGTGAATCTGTACATCTGTGAGGTATGGCCACAGCAGGATATGGCCATACTGTCACGTCGATGGATGCACAAGCATGGGATCCTCAGCCACCACTGTACCAAGGTGCTGAACCATTTACACAGACCCAGCAGCTAGTGTCTGCTGCTTCCCCTCCAGAATGGCATGATTATGCAAGAATATGTAGGCTGCAGACCACAATACTGGACACAGCTGCATTCACCCTGTGTTCTCCAGGACATTACTGCAAGCAAATATGTATACCTGACAGTACTTGATGCCATAAAACATCACAGTCTAAAACAGTGCACATGTCTGAATATCTCTGCTAACACCAAGACCATGTAGCAGAAGCAGCACAGACAGAATTACCTACAGTAACCCACTATCCTTTGTCCATTTAGACCCCATATTGTCAACCAATCTACAGATATCTCACAGAAACAGGTTGCTAGCTGTAGGTGTAAAACACAAAAGCCTGCACTGGAGTACCTACCTGGAATGGATTCACACATTCAATACAGAAGGTCATACTGGGCATGCTCACACACTTACAGAAATGAAGCCCATGTCTGGCAACAGCAGTGGACTATACATATAAGACAGTCACAGATGTTTGTGCACACACTCCTCAGTACACACCAGTCATGTTTTGTGCACACATTGGATAGGAATACACACACATATATACAATGACTACATATTACAATAGGCCAAAACTACACATAAATAGATATGTGGAAGAGAGTGACAGACAATGACAAAGAGCCTTCCATCATGAGGCCTGTCCCACCCAGCACACATCCAATTGGCTAAAACCACATGATGTGCAAACGTCAATCACTGTAGACATTTGCCTCTGGTATCCCCGAGGACTATAGTGTCTGTGGTGCTTGTGCTAACTGTGTAACATGACTTTACAAGTCAGTACTCATCTAGCAGTTGTATACATGTAACTGTGGAATATAAACCTGTGTGTGCCTGAGCGTTGTGTGTCTGCTTCCAGATGAATGGGTATGGCACATGTACACACACTGCACTCGCCATTGCCCTACTCTGGCAAGCCTGTTGATGTCTTCACTTTAAAATTCACCTTTGGGGAAAGAGTACCCCTATAAGCTCTTTGGCGCATGCTGTAACTGTGTAATGCTATAGTGTGATGTACAAGTTAGGCAAGAGTTCTAATCCCAGACATGGCAAGTGTGTGTGTGTGTGTGTGTGTGTGTGTGTGTGTGTGTGTGTGTGTGTGTGTGTGTGTGTGTGTGTTTGTCTGTGTAGCGATTAATGCTTTTGAGGTCATTCACACTCACTACAATTTCAAATGTCCTGCTTTGGCATGGTTGCTGACATAATTCACTTTGAAATACACATTTGGGGAAGGTGTAGCCCAGTAATCTCCATGGCGCATTCTATAACTGTGTAATGCTGTAGTGTGATATACTGGTTAGGTAGGTGTTCTATTCCCAGACATGGCAAATGTAGAGCTTTGTGTGTGTTTATTTGTGTAGAGATCAATGCTTTTGAGGCCATTCAGTCACTACCACCTCCATTGCCCTACTTTGGCAAGCCTGCTGATATCATTCACTATACACCTTTGGGGAAGAAATTGCCCAGTAATCTCTGTGGTGTGTCCTATAACTGCATAATGCTGTAGTGTAATATATTAGATAGTTAGGAGTTCTATTCCCAGACATGGCAAGTGTGTGTAGGGATCACTATTTTTGTGGCCATTCACAGTCACTAGGCACACCTAAAAATTGAGAACATCGATATCTATGAGTAACAGAGACCTGATCCAAGGCTCCAGAGAGTGCCCCTGCAATACCAGGTACAGCTCTCACCACACCTGTCAGCCACCAAACCAAGACCAAAACAATAAAGGTGGAGGAGTGTCCATATTCACCAAGGGTATTCACACCACCAGGCTACTTGCCAAACAGAATGTGTCTGAAATACCCCTGGTGCAACTAACACTAGGTCAGACTGCAATCCAAACTGTATAGCTTGCTACAGATCCCCCACCATTCCCCAAGCATCCCACTGCAGCTTTTGAAACATACTGGGAAATATTATGATACATCCAAACACCCTAATACTGGATGAATTACACTACCCTGCAATTAACTGGGAAAAATACTTGTGTACCAACATGTGTGCCCAACGGTTCTTGGAAGTCATAATTCCTCATGCCCTGGATTAAGTAACCCATAGTCCCACCAGGGGCTCAAATATCCTAGACCTGGTAATTACCAACATGAGAAATCAATGCCCCACACCTATGGTCATCCCATTGGTGGTCAGGTCTGCCCATGAGCTAATCACCCTTAACATCCACATCCCTCCCCCACACCGCAGTAAGGAAACCTCCATAACACACATCTCCAAAACCAATGTCTCACTACACATGTCAGACGTGACTAACATCATGACACCCATGCAGATGGGAACTGAAAGGTTGACTGCTGAATCCTACATGAAGGCACTGTACAAGCACATCCACTCATGCATGAATCATGCCATCCAATATAGAACCAAGATGCTCCCCACCAAGAAATAAATCCAATGTGGTGGCCCTCTGCCATAAACACACTGTACAAGAAAAGGAAGAAACTGTTGCAGAAATGGGGGAATTTCCAGAATGCAAAATACTCCCTTACCAGCCACAGTAAGAAGCTGAGATCCCTCATATCATCCACCAAAGCTAGTTACGAACATAATATAGCCAAAGAAGCCAAAGACAAGGATATTGCCATTGTCCTGGCAGATCGATTCAGTGCCAACTGCACCCCCCCTCCCACCACTGAAAGGGCTCATCTCAACATTGAAAGATTGCCAGATTCCGGGAGTAATGGCCACATAGGTAAACAACACACTCTTCAGAGCTAAGACAACAGCAGCCATGGGACCAGTCAACATCCCGGGCTGTGTACTACATGAACTACAAAATGAACTGGCACCTCACCTATGTGCCATGTCTAATCATAGCCACACCTTAGGCTTTGTGTCCACTGTGTGGCGCACAGCTACAGTTATCCCAGTCCACAAGGGGGGATCCACTTTGGATCCTGGGAAATACAGCCCCAGCTGTATGACTGCCTGATCTGCAAGGCCATGGAATGTATTATCACTGAAATTAAAACAAAGACATTGGCAACCTGCAAACACTGGACCCCAACCAGGTTTGGTTTGTGAAGTGCTGATCATGTCACCTCAACCTGATTGACAACTGTGAATCAGTCTCCAGAGCTGTGGATGAGGGTAAGGTGGTTCACACAGCCTACCTGGACCTCACCAAGGCCTTTGATATCATCCCCCAGTCTGGATTCATAGATAAATGTATCAAGCTGGCCATTAATCCCTATGTCACCCGACAGGCTGTCAAACTGCTGTACTGACAAAACCCACACTGTAAATGTAGGAGACACCAACCCCAGCCCCAGACAAGTGACAGTTGGAGTACCTTAGGGTTCAGTCCTGTCACCACCCTTGTTTGGCATCTACTGCTCTGAAGTATAGTCCAACAGTAAGGGACTCTGGCAAACAAAGGTCGCAGATGACTGCACACTGGAAGCCAATATTGAATCCCCACATGATGTGGATATTCTACAGAAGGGCCTTACAGAAAGACATGCTTGGTGCCTGAGCCATGGCCTCAAGGTCAATGCCAAGAAATGCATAGTCATCCCCTTTGGGAAGGGACATGTACCTGTGAAGTACCACATAGATGGCAGTATACTAAACACTTAAAGTGGGATAAGAGACTTAGGAACACAGGTGGGCAGTGGTCTCACCTTTGATAACCACATCACAACAACAGTAAGGAAATCCACCTATGTGGCACACCTCAACACTAAGGGCTTTACATCCAGGAAAAGGAGGCCATTGTCCCAATGTAGTCATCTCTCAGTAGACCCAGTACAGACTACAATGGCCCGTTGCATATGTACCTCACAAGAAATCTACAACTAGAAAGGCTGCAGACATACCTCTCTAAAAGAATCACAGGCCTAAAGCTGATGCCCTATGCTGACCATCTGAAAATCATCCAGCTATACTCTATCACATATTGTGTGCTCAGAGGCAATCTCTGCTTAACATACCATGCCAGTTCAAACCCACAGCTGTTGGACATGCTACACCTAAAGAATTCCAAACCCTCACAGCCACATGCTCCAGGGATCCAAATCTTGTCATCACAATGAACAATACATGCTGGAGGGATGTGTTCCTGACCCAGAGACTTCCCAGACTCTGGAATAGACTGTCCATACATGTCAAGCAGAGTGCCTTTTCGGCCCTCTTCAAAAGGAAGCTGGACGATTGTATGGATATAGGAACTTGATCCCGGGGATCATGTCAGTTGCCCTGCTAGACAGGGATCCAGGGAAGTAAATATTGTGAGAAGACATAGCTAGGAAATTGTCATGGCTAGGCATGTATAGGCCATAGGACTGATAGCCTAGAACCAACCTATGAACCTTTGACCTACACTTTCCATTGCCCAACCTTGGCAAGGCTGCTGATGTCATTCACTTTGAAATATACCTTTGGGGAAGGACTAGCCCAGTAAGCTCTGTGATGTGTGCTATAACTGTGTAATGCTGTAGAGTGATGTCCTAGTTAAGGAGGAATTCTAATCCCAGACATGGCAAGTGTAAAATTTTGTGTGTTTATGTGTGTTTGTGTGTGTTTGCGTGTCTGTGTAGGGATCAATACTTTTGAGGCCATTTACAGTCACTACAACTTCCATTGCCCTACTTTGACAAGCCTGCTGATGTCATTTACTTTGAAATACACCTTTGGGAAGAACTGGGCCAGTAAGCTCTGTGGTGTGCTCTATAACTTCGTAATGCTGTAGTGTGATGTATTAGTTAGGTAGGAGTTCTAATCCCAGATAAGGCAAGTGTAAAAGTTTGTGTGTGTGTGTTTGTTTGCTGTGTAGGAAAATGCTTTTGAGGCCATTCACAGTCACTAAAACTTCCATTGCCCTACCTTGGCAAGCCTGCTGATGTCATTCACTTCGAAATACACCTTTGGAGAAGAACTAGCCCAGTAAGCTCCCTGGCACATGCTATAACTGTAATGCTGTAGTGTTATGTACTAGTTTGGTAGGAGTTATAATCCCAGACATGGCAACTGTGAGACTTTGTGTGTGTGTGTGTGTGTGTGTGTATGTTTGTCATATGTATCCTGTGTGGAAGTAGCTGTGAGTGTGTGACAACAGGACTCATTGTGGAGTGGGTTTTGCATATTTCTTATATGGTGGGCCTATTATATGTCAGAATGTCCACCTCACAAGGATAATAGATGTCAAACAGCAGAGAGGCTGGGTAGACACTCCATACCCCTACATGTGATATCATGGCTTGGGGAACAATATAGGCAACCCTTGTATTACCCAGCAAACACGCTCCACCCATGTCTCATACACAAACACACTCAGCTAGGCAATAACCACTATGTTGGTGGTTCCCTGCATATTGCCCACAGATAGTAACCATGGTGTGATTGCAGTGGACTACAAAGGACATGGCACCCTGTCCCATCCCTTCAATAGGCAAATCATTGTATACAGTGCTCCTTCGCTATGTTCCTCACTGGATGCCTGCAACAACTGTAGAGTTAGCAAATGTAAACCACAAAGGACATATCATGCCTAATACACATGCCCTGTATGGATAGATGCCACTGACACCAGGGAATATCTGTATCATGCTGTGAATGTAGGTGCAGGGTCAACCTGGTGTCCATTTCCAGTTCTCATTGCATGAGGTCAGGAATGGCACATCTGATAAAAACAATCTGTCTACACAACATGCCCCAGACACCGTGGTATACTTTCACATGTCAAAAAACATGCACGTGAGATGTGTGCACATCCCAGACACCCTTCATGTTATGGAATATAGAACACATACATGGCAAGCATTGCACAGCACTGGCCACCCACAATAGTAACCCAGATGACTGGATGGTGAATACAATACCCACATGTGTGGGCCAATCCAGACACTACACCCCTGAGCCACACTGCAGACCATTGTTATATGGCTTGATGCCAAGATATAACCTTTACCTAGCCTTGTACAACCTTCTGGCACAGTCAACCACTACACACCTGTGAAGCAATGCACCCATGCATGTCAGTACTGGCAAACCTGTGTCTGTGTGTGTGTGTGTGTGTGTGTGTGTGTGTGTGTGTGTGTGTGTGTGTGTGTGTGTGTGTGTGTGTGTGTGGAGTATAATGATTTGGACGTCATTCACACTCACTACACCTCCCACTGGCCTACTGAGGCATGCATTCTGATGTCAGACACCTTGACATACCCTTTGCCCATATATCATCCTGATAGCTATTGTGGTGCATGTGATACCTGTGTATTACTGTACTGTGGCAAATTTGCTAGTTAGGAAGTCTAATCCTGACCCTGCCAAATGTGATAATGTGTGTGAGTCCCTGAGAGAGTGTGGCTGTGTCGACCTTGACACCTGTTCTTGTGGACAGGCACGTGTACTACACCTACCTTATCCCTTCTTTATCACTGTTGCTGATGTCACTCACCATCGAATATACCTTTGCACAGCTCCTCAACAAGTAAGCTCTGTGGAGCATGCAATAACTGCATAGACTTCATAGTCAGGCAGGGGTTTAAAACCTGTACTGGTAAGTGTGTGACACAAACATGCTTAGGTTTTACTCTCCCACCCCCTCCCTGTCTTACTTTGTCTCTGTCTGTCTCTCTCACTCCCTCTTTGGTGGATGTGTAGAAGTACACCTGCTTTGCTTAGGCAGCAGCTTGTGTTTTATAAGTGATGCTCATGATCAGCTGATGGCCTCTGCATGAATTGCAGTCTCCACTAGCTGATTGCATGTGGAGCAGCTGTGGTAACATTCCCATAGCCAATTGCATGGAAACACACTCCTATAACTAGGAACATCATGTGGGTGTTGGCCTTTTTATTCACTGTGAGTAGGACTTCATGTTGGTGTTTGGCAAACAGCATCACAGATGTTAGTGGGATATACCTCTAACAACATGCACTGTGAAGACAGGACAAAAAACAGGAGGGGGTGTTCCAGACATGACTACAGAATGTAAGTGTTGCTCTTCTGCATTTGGAGTAATGCTGGTCTAACAGAGTTTATGTGGATATGGCTGGTCTACATGATTTAGTACCTGTCATTACAGTGTTATGTGTTTGAGAAAGCTACCACCTGCAGGGTTATCTGCAGACTGGCCAGTGTTTGGAGTCTTATGTGCCTTGTGTTACTCACAGATCACCTATCTTAGAACTGCAGAAGCATAGTTTGAGGTTTGCAGTCAGTACATGGTGACAGCCATGAGAGTTACTGACTTCATATCCCTCATAGGACATATATCACAACAAACCCTGTTACAACAGTAAATGTATGAGGTTATCACAGCAACATGCCAATACTGGCCCAGTGTTTCTGCCTCCAGCCACAAGTCTGTACATGTCATGCAGTAAGAGGTGCATATGTTCTGTACACCATTATTTATTGACATCATACCTGATAACAAGCCAGTCAGATATCAGACTGCTAGACATGTTATGTATAGTAGGGGTTATATTTGAGGACATAACCTGGGCATTCTGTAGTTTTGTGTACAGTAGTGAGGTCTGTGTACTTATGGTGATTGTCAACAGTATGTGTATTGTGAATACATACCTTGGCCTGTGTACAGACTGTGGTAGATATCATTGTTCTTGGTCCTGTTCTATCTGATGTTACATGCTGCTCCAGTGTATGGTACCCTGTTGGCTTACATGTTTGTAGGGCCAAACACACATATGTCCCATACCACAGACAGGCATCAGATCACACTGTGTCATGGACCAGTATATGTAGGGTTAATGTGTGAGTGGCACATATGAGGATGGTGTTGATCAGACAATCCATATACTGTAATATTAAGCTTGCTTACCATATGTGGCTATGGTTGAGTTCACATTGGTTGTGGGTATGCACTTTCACACAGGTGTCTGTTACTCTGTGCTGTGACATGCCTGTAGAGCCTGTTATACTTGTAGGTACATGTGTATTCCCCCATAAGACATGTAGGCCAGTGTTGTGGCAGTCTGCCTGTAGTTTGCATAGTGCTTTGTTACATGTCTTGCAGCTTAGTGTATTTACCCAGTCTGATGTTATGTCCAGAAATTTGTCAGATCTACTGCTCCCGGGCCACCATAACTGTCATGTATTTCTGACAAAGCAGTGGGATGCTGTACAGATGTATGTCACTAACTAGTGAGCAGTATGTGGCCATGTGACCTCTGCACCACCAGTTATTATGTGTCAGGCAGACAACAGTGTGTATGCATGCATAAACTGTGTGGGCATATGTAGTCCGGTATTTATGTGTTATACACATGCACATGGCTGTCAACATCCACATTGTTAGGCTTGGTCCACATGTCTCACATTAAGGGGATCTCTGTATACCTCTGGACTGACCAGAGTGTGCCAGACTGTCCACATTTATTGGTCATATCTCTGTTGTAGTCCACAGAATCATTATATCAGTGGTACTGTACTATGATGACCTTAGGATGTCTGTCAGCAAATGATGGTGAACATGTCAATAGCAGATGTAACCTCCCACACACAACATGTCTGTTAAGACAACCCCTGTTACAGTAGCAACAGCCTACATATATACCTGCGATACATACATGACATCCCCTTGCACTAAGAGGTTGAGACTATTGGTGCTGAGGTATGACTCCACTCCATGTTCTGGACATATGGTAAACATATATGTTGGGTTCACTACATAATGGGTTCACTACATAATCTCAAAATTCTGAAATATCTAATTTCAAAATCTCAAGATTATGTAGCCGAAACCCTTAAATGCCAAAAGACCAGAAGCACGAAATTCAAAATACCAAACGTACAACACACATACAGCACACACATACACATGTACACAACTTCCTCCAAAATCAAACATATCATCCTATACCACAAATAAGCAGGGGAGCAAGACCCCCTGAACCCCCCATGTGGGGGGATGTGCCCCCCACACCCCCATACTTAAATATACTAACTCCGAGATCACACAAAAAGGCACACAAGGAAAAATCACAGCCACACATTTTACAGTCCCTCACACACACACATCACAGTCACAACCCACACTGATACACACTAAAGCCCTTAACCAACACACTTACACGTAGATACTTACCTGA
Source organism: Protopterus annectens (assembly GCF_019279795.1). Lineage (NCBI taxonomy): Eukaryota > Metazoa > Chordata > Ceratodontiformes > Protopteridae > Protopterus > Protopterus annectens. The sequence continues at coordinate 911,302,216 of NC_056725.1, forward strand.
ACTTCCACCAATCCAGCAACAAACAGCAACACCAAAAGCGCTACTTCAATATATCCGAACATCCCGATTTTGAATTTCGTGCTTCTGGTCTTTTGGTATTTAGGGGCTTTGGCTACATAGTCTCGAGATTTTGAAATTCAATATTTCAAAATTTTGAGATTATGTAGTGAACCCATATAGATATATAAATATATATCCATATATATATATATATATATATATATATATATATATATATATATATATACAGATATACATACATATATGGATACATATATATATATATATATATATATATATATATATACATACACATATGTATATATATATATATATATATATATATATATATATATATATATATACATACACATCTATATATTTCTACACATATACAGATATATAGATATATATGCACATATAGTTATAGATATCTACATATATATATATATATATATATATATATATATATATATATATATATATATATATATATATTAGATGTACATACACACACACACACACATATATATATATATATATATATATATATATATATATATATATATACAGAGAGCTCTATACATGGCCATATATATGATGCACTATACAGATGTATATAAATACATATATATGAATATATATGTGTATGTACATGTGCACATATATCTACATATATATATATATATATATATATATATATATATATGTGTGTGTGTGTGTGTGTGTGTGTGTGTGTGTGTGTGTGTGTGTGTGTATCCATATCCTTGTCATGTGTAAACATTACTGTTGTGTATACCTTCCCAGATGTATCACACTGTATGTATCTGATATGTGTGTATTTAAATATAACAACATATGTGATGCAACAGTAATATCACTAACAAGTACTAGACAATTGTAGAAGTCACAGCAATTGTTCAATACTATTCAATATGTGTACTGACAGATATATTGGAAAAACAACAATTGTTTTCGCAGCTGTTCTAGTGTAGTGGTTAACTGCTGTGACTATAGTGTACAGGGTCCTGGGTTCAAGACCTGCAAGGGCTGTTTATTTTCTCACTGGGCAGAACAAGGGCTGTTGGATACAGAGGGGGGTAAGGCAGTTTTGAGCAGCTTTAAGCATGTTTGCACATGTTTGCACGAAGCTAAGTGGTGCTAAGGTATGGTTAAACATATGGGTGCTTACACCATGTAGGCTTCACTTACCAGTGCAGAAATGTGCTTAGCTGTTATATTAAAGCAATGCTGACACCTGATAAGCATGGCTCAGCCCTGGTAACAAGTGCTCACATCCCAGTCTAACATAGCAGGGTAATGACTTCTGTAATTAGTGTATGTAATGCCATGTACATAACATGTGTCTATGTTCTGTCATTACAGTAGCAAGGGGTGTGAGTCTCCCGTCTGGGATACTTGAGTATATATGGTTTGTACAACATTCTTATCCATGTGAGTGTGTTACATACACGGGTAGTATCCCAGGTTATATGCAGTCACACTGGCATGTAGTGTATCATTACATTACTGCTGTTGACAGTGCTTTCTCAAGCAAGAGTAGATTGCCAATTGTAGTACTGGAAACAAAGACCCCTGCATCCATAGATGGACTCTGAGTCCTCACTGTCATGTTCCTGGTGTGTGAGCAGTGTCACATTATATGTTTCCTACTGGATAATGATCTGACATGTGGAAAATAGCTGTAGACTACTGTCTGTATAGAACATGTCAGTGAGGGCTGCCATCATGTAGTAATGGCATACCTATCAGTGTCAGACATCTATCTGTCAATACATTCATCCTACTGCATAAAGATGTGCAGATGTCAGGTATCCATATTGGATACATACAGGCAATCTATGTTTGACTGACACTAACATGTTTGCCCAGCTGTGTTATGAATGCTACAGCTAGGAATCCACACCCTGTACATACCACATGCCATGGATACCTCAACTACACTACCACAGTCAACAGAACATGCTTGGGTACAGTCTCCAAGACATACACTAACCATGTTATGTAATACATGTTGCATACATGTCAATAGGAGCACCACACTGGCCCTCTGTAGGAGGCACCCAGAGGATTTGCTGATGCATATCACTCTCACCCTGAGGGCCATTACAGTGGTGTATGTTGATAGATGGTCTGCTGGCACATGGCAGGTGGCATGATACCACTGTACACGCAACCCATACATGTCCCATTTCTCCATGGACAATAGCCTGGTACACACCTATGAACATCTGCACTGATGCACCCCAGTACTGGCAAATGTGTATGTGTGCATTACTGAGAATATCAGTGTCTGTGTGTTAGTAGACCTGTAGTTCGGAATACCCTGAGGCACTTCACACCCACAGCACCACCCATTGCCAAAGTTAGATTTGGCTGCTGCTATACCAGACATTACTTGTACCTTGTTATGCTTAGCTCCATAAGGACTACCTGGGCCTTGCAGTACCAGCACAACACTTTATATAAATGGGTTGATAAGCATGGGATACCCACTGAGTTCTGGCAAGTATGTGTATGTGTGCATGTGTGTATATATGTAGGGTACAGCATTCCGAGGCCACATACTCCTATTACAATTTGCATTGCCACACAGTATTAGGGATAGTGATGTTGCTTCCCATAGGAGAGGCATGACAATGCATCACCCTACTAAGCCTGTGACATGTGCATTAGATGCATATCCCTGTAGTAGCAGTCTTGGGATGGACAAGAGGTTGTATTGTAGTCCTGGTCACTGTGTAATGGTGGGTATGTCAGAGTGTCATAATTGGTTCCAGTGTGTACAATATCCACAGTGGGGTGTGGGTGCTGTGTATACTGTCATTACAGCATGGTACCCCCGGTACATGTCCCACGTACCACTGTATGGTGACCACTGTCACCATCAACCATACAGGTAACTGATAACACTATCCAGCCCAGTTATGCATGTGCTATGTGCAAGCTACCTGTAACACATTGGACAGACTGACAAGGTAGTTAATATTGATAGGCCCAGGTCTCTTGGATGTGTGTCTGACTGTTATGTGTTTGTCAATGTGTATATGATGGTATGTTACACTATGTATTGTCCATATACAACCATTACATCCTCCATTACCATATGTAAATGCATGAGGATGTTCTGCATGTAGCATGTAACCTGGAACACACCTCATCCTAAAAGCTGTGTGGTGTGTGCATTTAAAGCCACACACATCAGTAGCACTACATACCTAGGTAGGGGTCTAGTCCCAGTGTTGCCAAGTAAGACTGTGTGTGTATGTGGAGGGATCTACTTCAGGTTGCAGAATGTACATGTCCCAGGGGGTCATCTGTCCAAGAACTGCATGGCATATGCTAACATGTCACAGGTATCCTGTGGACATACATTCCATCACAACTACTGTTAGCTGTGTAAATGGCCTCTTCCCCACTGTATAGGTGAGCAGCGATACTGAGGTTGGTATATATAGCTGGGTGTGGCTGTTGTGGACACAGCCAACACCATTGCAGTTACGGTTGAGTGTATCCCCCCATGTAGCTGGCTGTAATACTGTACAGTTCATGTTAACAGGTTAGGTGCTTGTCTATCACACTATCTGTGGTTCTACAACACCTCAAAATATATGTGTATATATATATATATATATATATATATATATATATATATATATATAGGGTAGGGTGTGCCACCCACACCAGCACACATATGTTTTTCGTGTTGAGGATTGCACTACATTGGTGAAGGGGACATATACCCTGCTGGTACCATCGTCAATGACATTAAACTAGCAGACTGCTTATTCCAGAATGTGTTGTTCTGCGTAGTCTGGCTTGGTGGAATTACATAGGCTACAATGGATTCCTTGCATAAGTACATACATCCATGTGTACAGTATTCTCTGTGTAGTGCATCAACACCTAAGCCTCTATGTGTGTTATACACAAACATGTGTTATGTACCACCCAGTACAATATCATTGTCCACTGTAGAAGGACTGCTAACAGCAGCCACCATGCACTCACCTGTATACACCACCCCCAGACCTCTTGGCCATGTGGCACAGGCAATAACTGTTAAACAGACATGTGACATGAGTTCACCTGTACCCAGGATATGGCGCAGTAAAGGTGTCACCACAGTGCCAGACCCGTTGTGAGATATGACAGCAGACCATCCTCCTGTTGACACATGGACACCTACAACACAAATGGATAACATTATGGAGACCACAATTACTCAGTGTTACTAACAGCTATAATGCATCATTGCTGGACAGCTACAATGCCTGACATGTAAGCATTAAACATTACTTCTGACAACATGTTACACAGCAGTACATTGGTACACTGTAGTACAGTCACCCTGTGCATCAGAACCATATTAGCCTGTACCTGCATCGATGTTATGGATGACAGGGATTTGGCACAGGTATCATCATATGCACAGGGTGTGTTGTTGGTTTGCCAGAGACCTAGGCTAGGCCATACATTTGACACCATGTGTGTGAGTGAGGGGCTTTAATTACTGATATGGCCATGGTGATGTGGTGTGTGTAGGTATGGGGTTGCCCTACCTGTGTTTGTATTGTGTGTGAGTATGCATGCACACAGTTCTGCCATGTGGGTGCCCTATACAGGTGTTTGTTGGACATCTGCAGACCATCCCTGGCAGGGTGTGCAGTTCACTGACCACAGACAATAGAACTGTGCCTTGCCAGGGGTTCCACTGGCATGTCCAGGTATAAGCCTCAATATGCTACTGTTTCCTGATGATGACATATGTCAGCTGGAACCAGGTCCCTCCAGGGACTGGCCAGGGCAATGTGCACGTGGCCTGCTGTGGTGTGGAGTGGACAGCACCATCCTGCAGTGCTAGGGCTAGTACTGCAACTATGGGAGCAGCTTGGTGTCCTTGCATGTCCATGTCAACCTCCAGATATTGGTGTTGCTGGCCTACATCCACATGGCTGTCACACCACTCCCACCACATGCTCTATCATGGACAATCCACAGTCGAGGAGGCCCACCATCTCACCCCACCATCTATCAACGATCTCTGTATAATAATGGAGGGCACCTGCAAGATCACAGATGTTGTCACTTACAGCTGAAAAAGCAGCCCTCTGCAGTCTCAGACGCTGTAAGGTGTACCGCTCCATATGTGCCTGCACCTCCATGACAACCTGAAACATGCGTTTGGTAGTACCAGATGTGACACTTCTGCCAGGGGAACAATGACCAGCAGCCCTCCCAAGAGCACCCCTGTACATCTGACTATGTGGCACTCTGCCGGACATTCGGTTATGGGTGCTGTTTCCAGACACAGCAGCCATCGATACCACACTATCCTGTGCACTGCCACCAACTCAACTGCCAACTGTCCCTCTGCTATGGCCACTGGTGATGGGGTAGCTATAGGCACTATGACTGTGTGCGGGGATGAGGTGGATAACAGGGGGGATGTCAAACATTGGTGCAGTTTCAGCCTCTGACAAACCCGCCTGTGCCGCAACACACCTATCATCATTTTCAGTGTCATTATGGACACCATCAGATTGCATGCAGGAGGGACTCTGACCCACCTCGCCACCTGTGAGGGGAATACAAGAAACGCACTTTAAGATCTGTACGTCATTGCTTAACAGTACACACATACACACACACACACACACACACACACACACACACACACACACACACACACACACATACACACTAACATTTTACCATAATACCTACCTGTCCCTGAGTTTACAGACTTTCCCAAGTTTATTCTCTTAAGCTCCCCATCCTGCATCACACTTGGAAACTTACACCCATTAATACCAATCATTAACGTATCAGTCATCTAATTGCCTAGTCAAGTGATCACAAAACATGACCTGTTAGTCCATTACCTCTTTGACTTGATTGGATTTGGTTTTACAAGGACTCACTGCTGTCATCCAGTGTTCACCCTGGATTTGTCCAGACATCGTGAGCATGGCTCCCATATGTTAGGGGCTACTACAGTCACTCAATAATGTCATGCACTGGAGCGTCATATGTAACTGTTGCTCAGTAAATGCAAGAACTGTTGCTCTATTAACTTATTATGTGGACAACAGTAATATTTGGATACACTCATTGGTGCTGTCTAGTAATTCCCCAATGCATCTGTAGTGCTGCATATGTGGGTATTATTTCACCTTTCTGCTGGTTGCAATTTTAACAGTATACCTGGTGTCTACTTTCCCTCTCAATGCATGTTCCATGCCACAGACCTTATTATACTATCAGCTGCCCTGAGATTACATATCAGACAAGTATTTCTGGTGTCTCATGTGCCAGTCCATGTCCATGTACTGCACAATTCCAAAGGGAAGTCAAGACGTATGAACAACCCCACAAACATGTGCATACATGGACACACACACAAACACACACACATACACACACACATCCTACATGCATCATCCCCCCTCCACTCCACCAGATTGCACTTAAGACAAAATAACCCCCCCCCAACACACACACACACATACTTACAGGTGAGGTTGCATGAAGATATTACATACAGACCTCCCATTACCCATCTGTCAGCATATTGTACTCAACAGCATGCAGTGCGGCTATAGTCAATCCATACTAGCAACAGTATACATGTGTGTAATGCATGGGCTGTGTTAGTAGGTGATGTCCCTTCCCCTGGAAAACACTGCACCCATGTACACAGTATTGCTGTGCACCTGTTCAGCACCCTGCCATGTACTGTGAACCATACCTCACAAATGTACACACCATTACTGTATGTGTATTACTGTGTTAGTTATGTCTGTGTTGCTGCTCACAGCCCCTATGTGTTTGTCTGACACATATCTGGGATGATATTTGGACAGATACCATTTGTGAACGCCTGAAGTCTGATTTACAGATGTTATCATCAGTGGTGTATGTATGACCTATACGATACAATTACAATGACAACCGTCAAACATTACCATGGCTATGGGGAGTGTACACACCCTTACTGATATGGCGCCCTCTTCCTTGATATGCCATGGGACCACATTAATGCATATGTGAACATTACATGAACTTGATATGTGACATATGTCCTGTACAATCAAATGCACTGTCAAACAAATGTGTTAGTTGTGCTGATGCTGATTAAGATGTATACACTTCGTGGGTGCATATGTATACATGCCCTTATCATGATGGTTTGTTGCACCTACTGTTATATGTACTACTGCAGTCACTATTCCTGGCAGGGGTATACTAGCATGGGCCATCTGCATTTGTCAGTATATGGTCAGTCTGCTCTACACATGTCCCCCAACTCTGCATGATTGCAAGGTCAACTCATGTGCACATCCCTTGGAGATCACACACTGCCATCACTTTTGCTGTGGAGTCAGGGTTATGTCTGTCACAGTTACTGACCCTGACTGTGTAAAGATACAGTTATTCATAGCAACCTTTGGATCCTTGCTACAGTGCACTGTTGTGTCATGATTACACCCCCTCCCCACCTTCAGCCTTTTTGCAGATTTTTGACAACTATGGCCTACACATGTGTCAGTTTGCAGTGTCCCAAACACTGAACACCACGTGTAACAGCCTAGTCCCAGCTAATGAATGGCAAACATACAGGTATACAGTGGCACCAGCACGGTAGAGATGGGGATGGTGGGCCTGAGGTGGGGTGAGGTGTTGGTTGTGCAACACATGCATCTTACATGATACTGTCTGTAGATTTCCAACATGGTCTTGGTACACCAGTACACATTGCAATGCATGCCTTTTGGGGACCTCTTCTGTTATGCCTTGCTGATATTTTCTGTGGTGTAACTGTCACATCTGATTACCCTAACTCATGGGCCACACGTTTGCAGAGTCCAGGCAATTGCTGACACGGGTACTGCACAGCTAGTACTTGCTAGAAATTCCTGCAACCCCCTCAGTGTTGTGGCTTGTTACTAGGCAGCCTGCATGACCGGTTTCCCACATGTGATATCATCTGTCTTGGATGGCCACTTGTTTATTTCCTACATTATTCTTGTCCCATACATCCTCGCCACATACATGACTGTCTGCACTGTTTACCATGGTATATGCAATGGTGAGGTATGGCTACATGTCCAACTCCTGTGTGCTACTTTTTGGGTATGAGGCCACACCATGGCAGGTAAGATGTGTGCAAGCCACAGCTTTCTCTGCTGCAGGTAAGTGGGCACATTTGATGTCCAAATGTTTTGGACAGCAGACCATTTCTTGTGTGGCATTGGGGATGTGTACTTGCTGAAAGGTGCATTCCCATGACAAATGCATGCAGTCAGTACCTCAATAGCTGCTTGCACTATATGTTATCTGGAGTGTGTGCACACATATGCTTTCAGTGTTTGTGAAGGTAAGTATTCTCCATATTTGCTGTCTTAACATATGATTCCATAATACACACTCAGTGCTCATGTTAGGATCACATTGCAGGTTGTAAGGGTTGTGGACTGCAGTACTGTGATATGCCATAGTGTAGATCTCTAACAATTGCCATTGTAATACAGGTATATACACTGTTGTAGCACTGTATAAGGATGATGTTACACACATGTCCCTACTGTAGGCCATTTGTCCCACCATTATATTCATCTCTGTGTCCACATTTTGCAATGACAGGATGTTAGTTATATTGCAAGAGTCTGATATACCCTTCAGATACACCGTCATGGTGATCACTGTGATGCAGTGCAGTTAACAGCAACAATACGTGAACATGTACGGCATGCATTATGGTAGGTGTGTTAAATATGTGCATGGAATATACCATAGCCATAACATGACATTGGCAAACCTGAACAAACACCATACTTGCCAGCTACAGGCTGCTGCCTTGGAGGTATACCAGAGGGACGTACATAAGTGTGTGAAAGATGTGATGTCAGTAGCCACACCTGTGGCATTGGTAAAGGGTTGGTGCAGCATTACAGTACATCAACAGTACAAGCGCACAATACTACAGATTATGCACATCTGTTTATTATTACAAAGCAGCAACAGACTATATATATATATATATATATATATATATATATATAGAGAGAGAGAGAGAGAGAGAGAGAGTGGGAGATATCATCTCCCATATGCATAATCTAACTGTACAGATGCAGATGGATACGTAGCAGTGGTCTACTGATGTGCCCTGTGGCCTTACCTGCATGCTCCTCTGCCATTGTGTGGGTAGCACCCACCTCCACTATGCTCTCCAGCAGGTGTTGTGCGTGCGAGTGGGCAGGTGCCCCGGGGCTGGCAAGGAGCTCCTCAACATGTGTCGGGGGAGCTGGATGGCATGACCCCTCCCTGTTGCTCAGCTGATCCCCCCTGACTGCAGCAGCAAGCCGATGGGCATTGTGAAGTAGGTCTGTGCAATGATGCTGGACCTGCACATAACTGTGCTTATGAAGGCTGACATCATTTACCCTGTGGATGAGATCATTACACAGGGCAGTCCACTCCTGCTGCTCATGGGCTGTTTGGCCAAACAGCACCTGGTAGTGCTGCACCAGGTGTGAGATGATGACCTCATTCTCCTCCGCTGCATAAATGGGAAGCCTCTCCTGGGACATCTTGCCTGAAAGACATAAAGATGGAAACAGGTCTGAGGACCTCATACAGCAAGGTTATCATAGCTTTTAATACACATCTCTGTCTCCCCACACCATATCTGGAACAATAATCTGATCACACAACTCAATAGGTATGTCTACAGAATACCTACCACTGGGACATATATTGTATTGTACAGCACTGTGTGCTATATGTTTGTAGCCATGTTCCCTGTGGGGACCCTATCATTGTTGGCCTGTTACAGACAATGTTACTTGCATGCCATTGTAAGGGCCACTTTGGCTGCATATATGCATGTGGTCTGTTTGCTATGTGATTGCTGCACATCTGTTGTTTTGTGTTATTGGGAATATCTATGTATGCTGTTGGACATGATCCAGGAATGTGTGGACTATTACTACCCACATATGTTCTATAACAGTGACACAATAGTATGTTTAGGGAGCAGTTGCGAGCAGAGCTAGCTCTTCTACCTCATCTGGCCATGTTTCCAGGCCACATCACATGTGGGACTCACCCTAGGGCCTCCTCATCTACTAGTCCTGCACTACCTTCAGATGGAACCACATCAAGGGATGGTGTTACCCCCTGAAAGCATACACAGACATGATCCTGTCACCTGAGGTCAGGTCCAGGATATGGTGCACAGGGAGCTCCACAGAGACTTGATGGATGTGCTGCAACACCTTGAGGTCCTCAGTACACACTCACAGGGTCTGCATGCTCCTCCTGCTTAGCCTCCAGCCCAGGCACCTTCAAGGCCATGAAGCTGATGTTGTGACTGGCAATGGGTAAGGGCCTTGTTCCCATTGTTTCCATATGGGGGCTCATGGGGCTTCCACATCACAGACAACACTCCCCATCCAGGGCGTTTACCCACCACATGTGTCATATCCTGCCCCTATAGGCTATCTTCTCTATCTTCCAACCCAACCCACCTCCATAAATATGCCTGCTATCCTTCCCCAAATTCCCAATCCCACCTTCACAAACAAGGGCAATGTGTTCCCAACATGTGGTTCACACCTGACATAACTGTCCATTTTGCACACACTTACTGCTGTATGTATATATATATATATATATATATATATATATATATATATATATATATATATATATATATATATATATATGTGTGTGTGTGTGTGTGTGTGTGTGTGTGTGTGTGTGTGTGTGTGTGTGTGTATTGATATGTGCGATGTTCCTCACACATAGCATGTAGCACTGTCATGCAAAAGTAGGGGACATGTATTTATATGCATGTGTGTGTGTGTGCGCGTTTGTGTATATGTTGACATACACACACACACACACACACACACACACATATATATATATATATATATATATATATATATATATATATATATATATATATATGTGTGTAGACATATATTATGAGTCATGTATATATATATATATATATATATATATATATATATACACATAAGTGTATGTATATCTGTAGACATACACACACACACACACACACACACACACACACACATATATATATATATATAACAAAAATATATATATATATAAATATATATAAATATATATATGTATATATATATATATATATATATATATATATATATATATATATATATTTATATATATATATATATATATATATTTATATATATATATATATATATATATATATATATATATATATATATATATATATTTATATCCATATTTATATATATATATATATATATATATATATATATATATATATATGTAGGGTGCATTCAGACATCAGGTCAACACTCTGTAACTCTCCTTCCATCACAGCTGCACTGTTCTGCCTTGCTAAAACACAGACAGGTGTCATATGTGGACACAGCCTAACATTAGGGGAGCTATATATAGGGACAGATTGCAGGTAAGCCTATTATGCACCTATGACATTTCTACATGCTGTATTACACGTTAACATGACTGTCCTGCAAGTTTTGTGCTCTGGAACTCACGTGTCCATCATAACATCATTACTTGGCCACCAGCTATTGGCCACACTAATATATATATCTTGGAGGCAATATGGCCACTGAGAGATCCAGGAACAAGCTCCCGGGATGTGCATGAGTGCCCCTGCACTATTCCTGCATGGACACAGCTCCTATATGCTAATTAAACCATTTGTAGGTGAAAACCATGCAAATTAGGTGAATTAGCGATCCAGTAAGCTGGCAGCCATCCATGTAGGTTTAGTGTAACCTGCAGAAATGTACTCGGTTAGTAACCGAATACTTTTCTGCAAACTACAAAACAGAACCATGACAGCTCCAGATAAAGGGTTTATATCATGTGGAAAGCATGCCAATGGCCAAATATATGAACACTGGCATGGAAAACAGTTGCAAATTAAAATAAAATAACTTTTTTTGGCCGATTTCGGCCGTTTAAGAGTAAAACCCTGAAAAAAGCTTCTTCTGCAAAATAACAATTTTGCCATTATAGTCTATGGCAGGCAGAAGACAACAAGGCCAGTGAATAGTTGTTGCTAAGGGTGGCTCAGTGTGGGACTTGTAACTAGGCATTAGCAGGCAATTCTATGCAAATCAGGGGAATGATACTGAATCAGAGCTTTCCTCTCATGGCTAGCCTGCACCCAACCATGTAGGTGCAGGAAAACCATGGTGCAATCCTAAGGGTTAGCTAACATCATAGAGGGGTGTGTCAGGCATACTGTAAGCTTATTGGAGCTCTGTGGCTCGGGTTTGCCTTTAGCTTAGCAGAGCTAAGGAAGGGGGGTGTCTGAAGCTGCCTATCACTCTTTACATTGCCTAAATGAGTGTGCGCCAAGCGCACCAGGGTTTAAACAACAACAAAAAAAGTAAACCAGGAAATAGCAGCTCCGTTCACATCTGAGCACTGTGCTTGTGTGGCATGCCCCTGGGCTTAAACAGGAAGGCAATGGGAAGGGAAAATAACAGTAGGAAGGTAATCAAGGAGAACTAGCATAGCTGGCAGGTGAAATGTATCAGAATTAGCCAATTACACAGGCAGCAGTCCAGCCCAACCAAGCCCAGCCCAGCACAGTACTATAATCTATGCAAACACCTTTCCTTCTACACAAACGGGGAAATCTTACCTAACAAAAGCAACAAAATTATAAGGGCTGCATTCACTCTCATAAATCAACATATGGAAGAGCCTGAGGGTGGTGAGGATGAGAAGGCTGACGACCAACCTACAGTGAGGAGAAGGAGAAGAGTGTACAGACCTAGGGTAACCTACCAGGGGCTACATGATCTGGAGATAGTGGAGCACTATAGGCTGGACAGGGACCTCCTACAGCAAATTGTTGAGCTGTGCTGGCCGCACCTCACACACAGAACCAACAGAGGGGAACCCATCACAGTGGATACCAAGGTATATGTAGACTTAAGAATACTAGCCACAGGTACCTTCCAAAGACCAAATGGGGATATCATGGGGATCTCACAGGCATCAGCATCCAGGGTACTCCACCAGTTCCTGGATCCCATGTCATCACATGCCGTTGAGCACATATATTTCCTCAATACTCGTGAAGCACTGACCAGCAATATGCGTCTCTTCCACCAAATAGCAGAATACCTTGAGGTATTGGGTGTCATAGACTGCATGCACATACACATCAAAGCACCACCCGGTGAGCGGGATAGAGTCTACACAAATCGCAAGGGCATCCCCTCCATCAACTGTCAGGTCGTGTGCGATGCCCAGGGCATTATAATAAATGTGTGTGCTGGCAGCCCTGGAAGCTATCATGACTCCCACATCTGGCATATGATGCAGCTGTACCAGATATCCCATATGGCTACCTAGTAGGGGATGCTGGTTACGCACTGTAGCCGTGGCTGATGACACCCATCAGAAATGCACACACACCTGAACATGAACTCCATAATGAGGCACACGCAAAGACCAGAATCATATTAGAGCATGTGTTTGGGCTGCTCATATCATGGTTCCGGTGCCTGGACATATCTGATGGAGCCTTGCAGTACTCACCAGCTACATGTACCCAGATTGTCATCATATGTGCCATGCTACACAATATGATTATGTGGAAACCGCTGCAGCAGGAACAGCATGGAGCAGGGCCACACAGCCCCCTACCATTGCCAGGGCCTGTACAGGCACAGAGTGACTCAGAGGAGGAACAACCTGAGCCTGCCCCAGTAAGTAGGAGGAGGCATGCCCAGTATGCCCAGACCTTGGCAAAGAGGCTACGCATAGCACATACACTAACATGGTAGGAACCCAGGGAATGATACCTCACTCCAACTCACACATACAGTAAAAGGGATGCCAAACATGACACTACCTGTGCTTAACCATGCATAGTGAGTGTACTATGTGCATACAACATAGTCAGCCCTCCAGCACCATCCTCAATGCTGGCACAGACACAAGGTAAGTCACAATCATTATCAATTGCTGAATGGAGTAAAATGTTCTGCTACCTGTATCTATGGTATGGATTTGAGCATGTTAGGGAATTGGGTGGCTGAATGTTATGCCACCAGACAGTAGACACCTATATCGGCAGCATGAAATCCTTAAGAAATACTGGTGTCATCATAGTAGGCAGTACTAGAGAAGGTGACAAAAGCCACTGCAGGACATATGGTGGGCCAAATGTGTGTCCATAGGACACACACATGCATCTCAGTGAGGCACACATACCCAACAACAGTCTCCGCCAGCAGTATGGGTGTAGACAAACACAAAGAAAGGCTGTGCTAAGGCCTCTGATTGATGGCTATGGAGAACAGCCCCCCCTCCAAACCTACACAGACTGACTACAACAGGTCAGGCAGTGGGATGTTAGTTCTGAAGGGTAAGAAATCTGAAATTGAAATGTAAGTCAATAAAACCTAAGAACTGTAGTACACTGATATGCCTCTACTCTGCATGATAGGTCAGAATACAGAATGAAATGGAGTACCTGAAATACCAGTACAGTCATAGCAAATGTTTACAGTTGTTAGTTGTGCTCCCACCCCACAATCCTATGTAGAAATGTAGTAACATGTATGTGTAGGTATAATAACAGTGGAGCACAGATTACCTGAACCGGCCAAATTAGCAAGATAGATTGTAGAACGTCTACAATATGCACGGCTGTGTATGTTAGGTTGGTATATATTGTGTGAGAGTGGTCAACATGTAGGTATGGTGAGTTGTGTCCTGGTGGCCAATGGTCATTACTGCTGATGACAGGGTCAAGTTCTCACAACTGCAGTGCCAAAAATAATGCATCCCAGTAAGACACACTCTAGCTGAAAGCCATGGTAATTGTTTGGATGTAATATCTGTCACCATCTGAAAGAGGGACATGGCATGAATGTGAGCCCAGACATACAAACAGTACACAGGTGGAAGTACCCTAGACAGAGAGTGTATAAAATGTTGCTGTCAAATGGACACACCTTTTGAATTGTACATATAGGTTAGCATCACATTAGTTGGGCTTGTAGTATGGAATACTGATGTCGTCTGGCCAAACACTGGCAGACCACAAAAGTCATAGATATGAAGTACTGAAAAACTGCTGATGTCCCTGCACAAGCCAGCATAAGTGGAATGCCCCACATATATCTGTGAGTCAGCTGCAAGTAGCGTCCATAGCGCACATGCACCCAGCCCACCCCACCATCAACCACAGGTACCTCACAGGTCTGATCCCTGCTGTTGGGAATGAGTACAATATGACCCCCACCTCTGTATGGGAATAACCACAGAATGCAGCATGCTGAAGAGGTGTCCAGTGCAGGTGTGTTCCTAGCTGTAAGCAGCACCCTGCCAGCATCCACACCACTGGATCAATAAGGACAGAAACTATTGACAGTAACACCTTGCACACCTACGCTGTCACCCCAGGGGAATATAATGGCTTCCAGCCTGGGACTGTAGGAGTGACACAATGCACCGGCCTGCTACAGATGGCCTGCATCACTACCAAATGCCCTACTGTCCTCTGTCAAAGGCCTGTGTCTCACTCGTACTGCCAATGTATGTTGTCTCATGGATCCTCAAATAGAAACATAACACAGTCCACAGAACCCAAATGCAAGGCCATGTCAACAAATCCCAGTAGCGTGTCCACCATGTCCTACTGCATGAATTATGAACCAAACCCTAAATACTGTTGGGATGAAGTGTTAACTATAGGGATACTTATCAGATAACATTTGCATAATGTTCGGAAGAGGATAGAATAACAGAGGGGGGGTAGAAGCATGGATGCCATGGAGTGTGTGAAGTCTGAAACACAGCTGTAAGCACATACTATCCCTGCCTGCAAACACAGGAATGGGTGGTTACAAACCTGCTCATAAACCACAATGTGAAGGGGTAATGACCAGAAATATGAGCCCTGCCTCTGGGTAACCTGCGTGAATCTGTACAGCTGTGAGGTATGGCCACAGCAGGATATGGCTATACTGTCACATTGATGGATGTACAAGCATGGGATCCTCAGCCACCATTGTACCAATGTGCTGAACCATTTACACAGAACCATCAGCAAGTGTCTACAGCTCCCCTTCTAGAATGTCATGATTGTGCAAGAATATGTAGGCCACAGACCACAATACTGGACACAGCTTCATTCACCCTGTGTTCCCCAGGAAATTACTGCAAGCAAATATCTAAACCTGACAGTAGGTGATGACATAAACCATCACAGTGTAAAACAGTACATATGCCTGTATATCTCTGCTAACACCAAAACCATGTAGCAGAAGCAGCACAGATACAATTACTTACAGTAACCCACCATCCTTTGCCCATTGTGACCCCATATTGTCAACCTATCTACAAATATCCTACAGAAACAGGTTGCTAGCTGTAGGTGTAGAACACAAAAGCCTGTACTGGAGTACAACCTACTTGGAATGGATTCACATAGTCAATACAGAAGGTCATACTGGGCATGCTCCACCACTTACAGAAATGAATCCCATGTCTGGCAACAACAGTGGACTATAAATATCTGACAGTCGCAGATGTTTGTGCACACACTCCACATTGCACACCAGTCATTCTTTGCACACACATCTGATAGGAATGCACACATGTATCCAAGGAAAACACACTATAATAGGATAAACTTACACATACATAGATGTGTGGAAGAGAGTGACAGACAGTGACAAAGAGCCTCCCATCATGAGGCCTGTTCCACCCAGCATACATCCAATTGGCTAAAACCACAGGATGTGCAAATGACAATCACTGTAAACATTTGCCTCTGGTATCCCTCAGCACTATAGTGTCAGTGGTGCTTGTGATAACTGTGTAACATGACTGTACAAGTCATTATTCATCTAGCAGTTGTATAAACATTCCTGTTAAATGTAAACCTGTGCGTGACTGAGTGTTGTGTGTGTGCTTCCAGATGAATGGTTTATGGTCCATTCAAACACATTGCACTCTCTATTGCCCTACTTTGACAAGCCTGCTGATGTCGTTCACCTTGAAATACACCTTTGGGGAAAGAGTAGCATTATAAGCTTTGTGGTGCATGCTGTGACTGCGTAATGCTATAGTATGATGCAATAGGTAGGTAGGAGTTCAAATCCCAGACATGGTGAGTGTGTGTGTGTGTGTGTGTGTGTCTGTGCGCGCGTGTGTGTGTGTGTGTGTGTGTGTGTGTGTGTGTGTGTGTGTGTGTGTGTGTGTGTGTGTGTGTAGGGATCAATACTTTTGTGGCCATTCACAGTCACTACACTTTCCATTGCCCTATTTGGTAAGCTTGCTGATATCATTCACCTTGAAATACACAGTTTGTGAAGGAGTAGCCTTATAAGCTCCACGGTGAGTGCTATAACTGCGAAATGCTGCAGTGTGATGTACTAGTTAGGAAGGAGTTCTAATCCCAGACATGGCAACTGTATACGTGTTTGGTTTTGTGTGTGTGTGTGTGTGTGTGTGTGTGTGTGTGTGTGTGTGTGTGTGTGTAGTGATCAATGCTTTTGTGGCCATTCACAGTCACTTGGCACTACTAAAAATGGAGTACATTGATATCTGTGCAGTAACAGAGACCAGGTTCAAAGCTCCAGAGAGCACCCCTGCAATATCAGGCTACAACTCTTACAAAACTTTTCGGCCACTAAACCAGGACCGAAACAATAAAGGTGGAGGAGTTTCCATATTCACCAAGGATATTCACACCACCAGGCTAGTTGCCCAACACAGTGCGTCTGAAATTCTCCATGTGCAACTAATACTAGTAAGACTGCAATCCAAATTGTAGCTTGCTACAGATCCCCCACCAGGCCCCAAGATTCTCACTATACCTTTCTAAACATACTGGAAAATATTAAGATATAACCAAACACCCTAATACTGGGTGATTTCAACTACCCTGCCATTAAATTGGAAAACTACTCGTGTACCAACACCTTTACCTAACGGTTCTTGGTATTCATAAATTCCAATGCCCTGAATCAACTAATCCATATTCCCACCAGGGGCTCCAATATCCTAGACCTGGTCATTACCGACATGGGAAATTGATGCTCCACACCTATGGTCACCCCATCGTAGGTCAGGTCTGACCATAAGCTAATCAACCTAGACAGCCACATCCCAGCCCCACCACCCCAGTAAGGAAACCTTCATAAATAACTTCTCCAAAACCAACTTCCATGCTACTCAAGTCAGAAGTGACAAACTTCATGACACCCATGCAGATGGGAACTGAAAGTTCGACTACTGAATCCTACACTAAGGCACTGTATGAGCACATCCACTCATGCATGAACCGTGCCATCCCAAATAGAACCAAGACACTCTCCTCTAAAAAAGGGAAGCCAATCTGGTGGTCCCCTGCCATAAACAAACTTTACAACAAAAGGAAGAAACTGTTGCAGAAAAGAGGAAAATCCCAGCATCAAATAACTCCATTACCAGCCTCAGTAAGAAGCTGAGATCCCTCATAAAATCCTCCAAAGCTAGTTACGAAAATAATATAGTCAAAAATTCCAAAGACAACCACAAGCCATTCTATAGCTATGTCAGGAATCTAAATGGCAATGTTCAGATCTGCTCTGAGCTACAACAGAATGGCATTAAATATATTGATCCCAAGGATATTGCCAATATTCTGGCAGATTGATTAAGTACCAACTTCACCCCCCTCACTCCCCCTAAAGGGCCCATCTCAATACCGAAAGATTGAAAATTCCATTAATAACAACCACACAGGTAAAAACCACACTGTCCAAAGCTAAGAATACTGCATCCATGGGACCAGACAACATCCTGGGCTGTGTACTACATGAACTACAAAATGAAGTGGCACCTCACCTAATTGCCATGTTTAATCATAGCCTCACTTCAGGCTTCGTGCCCACTGAGTGGCGCACAGCTACAGTTATCCCGCTCCACAAGGGGGGATCCACCTTAGATCCTGGGGACTACTGCCCCATCAGTCTGACAAGGCTGATCTGCAAGGCCATGGAATGTATTATCATGGAACTTATAAACAAAGACATTGGCAACCTTCAAACACTGGAACCCACCCAGTTTGGGTTCATAAAGGGCTGATCTTGTCTCCTGAACTTGATTGATGTCTTTGAATCAGTCTCCAGAGCTGTGGATGAGGGTAAGGTGGTTCACACAGCCTGATCGGACCTTGCCAAGGCCCTCAACACCATCCCCAAGCCTGGAATCATCAATAAATGTACTAAGCTGGGCATTAATCCCTGCATCACTCAATGGGTTGCCAACTGGCTTACTGACAGACCTCACACTATAAAAGTAGCTGACTCCAAATCCAGATCCAGACAAGTGACAAGTGGAGTACCTCAGGGTTCCGTCCTGGGACTGCTCTGGTTTGGCATCTACTTCTCTAAAGTACAGGCCAACACTAAGGGACTCTGGCTAACAAAGTTTGCAGATGACTGCAAACTGGGAGTCGTTATTGTATCCCCAAATTATGTTTATATTTTACAAAAGCGCCTTACACAAACAGATGCTTGGTGCCAGGGCCATGGGCTCAAGCTCAATGCCAAGAAATGTATAGTTATCCCCTTTGGGAAGAAACATGTACCCGTGAATTACCACATAGGTGACAGTACACTAAACACCATAAGTGTGATAAGAGACTTAGGGACACAAGTGGACAATGGTCTCACCTTCAATAATCACATCGTCACAACAGTCAGGAAATCCTTCTATGAGGCACACCTCATCACTAAGGGCTTCCCATCCAGAAAAAAGGAGGTCATTGTCCCACAGTACTCATCTTTCAGTAGACCCATTATAGAATACGCCCTGTTAGGTATGTACCTCTCAAGACATCTGCAACAACTAGAAAGGCCACAGAAATACATCACTAAAAGAATCATAGGCCTAAAGTAGATGCCCTATGCTGACCATCTAAAAATAATCCGTCTATACTCTATTGCATATCGTCTACTCAGAGGCGATCTCTGCTTAACATACAAGGCCATGTCAAACCCAGAGATGTTGGACATGTTACACTTAAAGAAATCCCAATACCTCAGAGCCACATGCTCCAGGGATCTAAACCTTGTCATCACAATGAACAAAACATGCTGGGGAGATGGGTTCCTGACCCAAAGACTCCCCAGACTCTGGAATAGACTGCCCATACATGTCAAGCAGAGCACCTCTTTGGTCATCTTCAAAAGGAACCATGACGAATGGATGGGAGATAGGAAATTCACCCTGGGATCATGTCAGTCACCCTGCTAGACAGGAGTCCAGGGAAGTAAATATTGTGGGAAGAAATAGCTAGGGTATTGTTATGGCTATGCTTGTATTGGCCCTAGGGCTGATAGCCTAGTACCAACCTATGAACCTATGGACCTATGAACTACACTTTCCATTGCCCTACTTTGGCAAACCTGCTGATGTCATTCACCTTGAAATACACCTTTGGGGAAGGAGTAGGTGCATACAATAACTGTGTAATACTGTAGGGTGACATACTAGTTAGGTAACAGTTCTAATCCTAGACATGTCATCTGTGAAACTCTGTGTGCATGTGTGTGTGTGTTTGTTTGTCTGTGTAGGGATCAATGCTTTTGTGGCCATTCATAGTCACTACACTTTCTATTGCACTACTTTGGCAAGGCTGCTGATGTCATTCACCTTGAAATATACCTTTGGTGAAAGAATAGCCCTATAAGCTCCATGGTGTGTGCTATAACTGCGTAATGTTGTAGTGTGATATACTAGTTAGCTAGGAGTTCTAATACTAGACATGTCAACTGTGAAACTCTGTGTGCGTGTGTGTTTGCTTGTCTGTGTAGGGATCAATGCTTTTGAGGCCATTCACAGTCAAATCACTTCCCATTGCCCTACTTTGGAAAGCCTGCTGATGTCATTCACTTTGAAATACACCTTTGGGGGAAAAATAACCTTGTAAGCTCCATGGCATGTGCTATAACTGTGTAATGCTATAATGTGATGTACTAGTGAGGTAAGAGTTCCAATCCCAAACATGGCAACTGTGAAACTGTATGTGTTTGTTTGTCTGTGTAAAGATCAAAGCTTTTGAGGCCATTCACAGTCAAATCACTTTCCATTGCCCTACTTTGGCAAGCCTGCTGATGTCATTCACCCTGAAATACACCTTTGGGGAAAGAGTAGCCCTGTAAGCTCCATGGTGCATACTATAACTGCATAATGCTGTAGTATGATGTACTAGTTAGGTAGGAGTTGTAATCCCAAACATGAAAAATGTGTGTGTGTGTGTGTGTGTGTGTGTGTGTGTGTGTGTGTGTGTGTGTGTGTGTGTGTGTGTGATTGTTTGCCTGGGTAGGGACCAATGCTTTTGAGGCCATTCACAGTCAAATCACTTTCCATTGCCCTACTTTGGCAAGCCTGCTTATGTCATTCACTTTGAAATACACCTTTGGGGAAGGTGTAGCCCTGTAAGCTCTGTGGAGCATGCTATAACAGCATAAGGCTGTAGTGGGATGAATTAGTTGAGTAGGAGTTCTAATCCCAGACATGGCAACTGTGAAACTTTGTGTGTGTGATTGGCTGTGTAGGGATCAATGCTTTTGAGGCCATCCACAGTAAAATCACTTTCCACTGCCCTACTTTGGCAAGCCTGTCGATGCCATTCACTTTGAAATCCACCTTTGGGGAAAGACTAGCCCTGTAGAATCCGTGTCGCATGCTATAACTGTGTAATGCTGTAGTGTCATGTATTAGTTAGGTAGGAGTTTTAATCCCAGTCATGGCAACTGTGGAATTCTGTGTGTGTGTGTGATTGTTTGCCTGGGTAGGGATCAGTGCTTTTGAGGTCATTCACAGTCAAATCACTTTCCATTGCCCTACTTTTGCAAGCCTGCTGATGTCATTCACTTTGAAATACACCTTTGGGAAGGGGTATCCCTGTAATCTCCATGGTGCGTTCTATAACTGCATAATGCTGTCTTGTGATGTACAAGTAGGTAGGAGTTCTAATCCCAGACATGGCAACTGTGAAACTGTGTGTGTGTGTGTGTGTGTGTGTGTGTGTGTGTGTGTGTGTGTGTGTGTGTGTGTGTGCATGTGTGTGTGTGTGTGTGTGTGTGTGTGTGTGTGTGTGTGTGTGTGTGTGTGTGTGTGAGATTGTTTGTCTGTGTAGGGATCAATGCTTTTGAGGCCATTCACAGTCAAATCACTTTCCACTGCCCTACTTTGGCAAGCCTGCTGATGTCATTCACTTTGAAATATACCTTTGGGGAAGAACTAATGTAAACTCTGTGTCATGTGCTATAACTGCATAATGCTGTAGTGTGCTGTATTAGTAGTTAGGTGTTCTAATCCCAGACATGGCAACTGTAAAACTCTGTGTGTGTGATTGTTTGTCTGTGTAGGGATCATTGCTTTTGAGGACATTCACAGTTACTACAATTTCCATTGCCCTACTTTGGCAAGCCTGCTGATGTCATTCACCTAGCCTGCTGATGTCATTCACCTTGAAATACACCTTTGGTGAAGAAGTAACCCTGTAAGCTACGTGGCATGTTCTATAATTGTGTAATTCTATAGTGTGATGTACTAGTTAGGTAGGAGTTTTAATCCCAGACATGGCAACTATGAGCATCTGTGTGTGTGTGTGTGTGTGTGTGTGTGTGTGTGTGTGTGTGTGTGTGTGTGTGTGTGTGTGTGTGTGTGTGTGTGTGTGTGTGTGCGTTTGTGTCATCAGTATCCTGTGGTGAGGTAGCCATGATTGTGTAATAGAAGGGCTCATTGTGATGTGGGTTTTGCAAATTTATTATATGTCACAATGTCCACCTTACAAGGACAACAGATGAAAAAATATCAGAGGGGCTAGTGTAAGCAATCCATACCCCTACATGTGATATTATGGATTGGGGAACAATATAGGCAACCCTTGTATTACACAGAGAAAATTCTCCACCCATGTCTCATACACCAACACACTTGGCTAGACAACAACCACTATGTTGGTAGTTCCCTGCCCACAAATAGTAACCATGGTGTGATTGCAGTGGACTACAGAGGACATGGCACCCTGTTCCATCCTACAATAGGCAAATCATTGCATACAGTGGTCCTTTGCTATGTTCCCCACTGGACGCCTGCAACAACTGTAGAGTCATCAAATGTAACCCACAAAGGAAATACCATGCCTTATACATGTGTCCTGTATGGACAGATACCACTACCACCAGTGAATACCTGTATCATGCTGTCAATGTAGGTGCAGGATCAACCTGAGTTCCATTGCCAGTTCTCACCACATGAGGTCAGGAATGCCACATCAGATGATAACAATCTGGCCACACAACATGAGCCAGACACCCCAGGTACATGTCCACATGTCACAGAACATGCATGTGAGACATGTGCACATTCCAGACACCATCCATGTTATGGAATGTAGAACACATATGTGGCAAGCATTGCACATCACTGGCCACCCACAATAGTAACCTAGATGAGTGGATGGTGAATACAATGTCCACCTGTGTGGGCAAATCTTGACACTACACCCCTGAGCCACACTGCAGACCAATGTCATGTGGTCTGATGCCAAGGTATACCCTTTGCCTAGCCTTGTACAGCCTTCTGGCACAGTCAACCACTACACACCTGTGAAGCAATGAACCCATGCATGTCAGTACTGGCACACGTGTGTGTGTGTGTGTGTGTGTGTGTGTGTGTGTGTGTGTGTGTGTGTGTGTGTGTGTGTGTGTGTGGAAATTAATGATTTGGAAGCCATTCAAACTCACTACACCTCCCATTGCCTTACTAAAGCATGCCTTCTGATGTCAGTCACCATGACATACCCTTTGCCTATATATCAGCCTTGATAGCCTCTGTGGTGCATGCGATACCTGAGTATTACTGTAGTGTAGCAAACTAGTTAGTTAGCAATTCTAATCCTGACCCTACCAACTGTGATAATGTGTGTGAGTCCCTGAGACAGTGTAGCTGTGTTATCCTTGACACCTGCTTTTGTGGACAGGCACATGTACTACACCTACCTTATCCCTCCTTTATCATTGTTGCTGATGTCACTCACCTTCAAATATACATTTGCACAGCTCTCTAACATGTAAGCTCTATGGCGCATGCAATAACTGCATAGAAATGTAATAGCAATACATAGGCAGGGGTTTGAAACCTTGTACTGGTATGTGTGGGACACAAACATGCTTAACTTTTACTCTCCTACCCCCTTCCTTTCTTACTTTGTCTCTGCCTGTCACTCTCACTCCCTCTCTGGTGGATGTGGAGAAGTACACCTGCTTTGCTTAGGCAACAGCTTGTGTTTTGTAAGTGATGATCATGATCAGCTGATGGCCTGTGCATGAATTGCAGTTCCCCCACTAGCTGATTGCATGTGGATCAGTTGTGATAACATTCCCAGAGCCAATTGCATGGAAACATGCTCATATGACTAGGAACATCATGTGGGTGTTGGCCCTCTTCATTCACTGTAAGCAGGACTTCATGTCGGTGTTTGGCAAACAGCATCACAGAGGGTAGTGAGATATACCTCTTACAACATACACTGTGGAGACAGGGTAACAAACAGGAGGGGGATGTTTCAGACATGACTACAGAATGTATGTCTTGCTCTTCTGCATTTGAAGCAATGTTGGTTTAACAGGGTTTGTGTGGATATGGTTGGTCTACATGATTTAATACTTGTCATGACAGTGTTATGTGGTTGAGGAAACTCCCACCTGTAGGCTATCTGCAGACTGGCCAGTGTTTGTAGTTTAACATGTGTTGTGTTACTCACAGATGACCTATCTTTAAAAATGCAGTAGCATAGTCTGAGAATTGCAGTCAGTACATGGTGACAGCCATGAGAGTTACTGACTTCATATCCCTCAGAAGACATATGTCACGGCAAACCCTGCTACACCAGAAAATGTATGAGGTTATCACACCAACATGTCAATATTGGCCCCGTGTTTGTGCCTCCAGCCACAACTCCGTCAACCTTTGTACATATGTCATGCAGTAAGAGATGCATATGTTCAGTACACCATTATTTATTGACATCATACCTGATAACAAGCCAGTCAGATATCAGACTGCCAGACATGTTATAGGTTCATAGGTTCATAGGTTCATACTAGGCTATCTGCCCTAGGGCATTTATAAGCCTAGCCAGAGTGTGTTTGGCTTTCGCCACCCATTTTAAATTAATTTTGCTATGCCCTTTTTCAAGGTTAGTATACTGTGCCTCTGTCTAACAGTGACACAGAAGTGATACCTGGGGTAAACCTACGATCTCCCATCCACTCATCAAGATTCCTCTTGAAGAGAGTCAGTGAGGGACTCTGCCTAACCTGGACTGGGATTTTATTCCAGAGTGAAGGGAGCCTCTGGGTTATGAATCTGTCCCTCCAGCATGTCCTATTTATTTCAGTGCTGAGGTTCAAGTCTCTCAAGCGTGTAGCTCGATGGGATTTGGATTTTCTGAGGTGCAGCATGTCCCTTAATTCCGGGTTGGACATGGCCTTATACGTCAGGCACAGGTCACCTCTGAGCAGACGTATGCCACTGAGTAGAGCTGGAGTTTCTTTAACCGGCAGCATATGGCATCTGTTTGAGCCCTTTGATCCTCTTGGTGAGGTACTTTTGGGGTCTTTCCAGTTGCTGCAGGTGTTTGGTAAGGTACATCCCAAAAGGGGCATTGTACTCGGTTATGGGCCTGATGAGGGATGAGTAAAGAGGCGATGACCTCCCTAATCTAGATGTGAATCCTTCATGATTAGGTGGGCTATATAAAATGTTTTCTAACCACTTTGTACGTGGTTGTCAAATGAGAGATTGCTATCAACTTGGGTCCCCAGGTCCCTAATGACTTCTTCTGTACTTAATGGATTACCACCTATGTGGTAATGTGGTAATTTGTGGGCACTTTGATTTTGCCAAAGGGGATGACTATACACTTTTTGGCGTTTAGCTTGAGGCCATGGCTCTGGCACCAGTTGTCTGTTTCTGTGAGGCCCTTTTGGAGGATGCTTGTGTCGGCTGGAGAGTCGATTATGGCGCCCAGTTTGTAGTCATCTGCGAACTTGGTCAGCCACAGTCCTTCTGTGTTGGCCTGTACCTCCGGGGAAATATATACCGAACAAGAGAGGTCCCAGGACTGAGCCTTGTGGGACGCCACTTGTAACTGGTTTGGAGTCTGACATGGCTCCAGCAATTCTAACCATGTGGGTTCTGTCCTTGAGCCAGTTTGCAACCCATCTAGTGACATAGGGGTTTATATTTAAGCTGGTGAGCTTATCTATAATGCCCGAGTTGGGTATTGTATCGAAGGCTTTTGCAAGGTCCAGATAGGCTGTGTGGACCACCTTCCCTTCGTCAATGGCCTTGGTGACTGTTTCAAAGAAGTCAACCAGGTTTAAGAGGCAGGATCTGCCCTTAACAAAGCCAAACTGGGTAGGATCCAGTGTCTGTAGGTCCCCAATATCTTTATTTATGAGGTCCATGATGATCCTTTCCATAGCTTTGCAGACCAAGCTAGTCAGGCTTATGGGGCGATAGTTTCCAGGGTCCGTTGAGGCACCACCTTTGTGGAGAGGGACCACTGTTGCTGTACGCCACTCTTTGGATACATATCCTGTAGTAAGGCTGAGATTGAACAGTAGTTTTATGTTTGGGTTTAGCTCTTCTTGGAGTTCATGTAGGACGCAGCCTGGGACACCGTCTGGTCCCATTGATGCTGTGTTTTTGCTTTGGAGAGGGCGGCTCCCACCTGAGCATCTGAGATGTCAGGGGGCAGCACTCTGCTGGGATAGATATTTGCCCTTTTGGTGGGGAGGGGGGGGAGTTTGCACTGAACCTGTCAGCTAGGATGTTGGCAATGTCTGTGGGATCAGTGTATTTTTTGTCATTTTGGACTAATTCTGAGCATATCTGGGAATTCCCACCCAGGTTCCTAACATAACTAAAGAAAGCCTTGTGATTATCCTTAGTGTCCTGTGCAATTTTTCTCTCGAAGCTGGCCTTTGACGATTTTATGAGTGCCCTTAGTTTTTTGCTAATACTGATCAGAGATGCCTTCCCTTTTAGGGATTTTGCTCTATCATGTAGTAGCTTCCTCCTTCTATTGTATAGTTTGTTTATGGCTGGGTCCACCAGACAGGTCGTCTGCCTTTGGAGGATTGGGTCTTGGTTTTATTTAGGATTGCATGATCCATGCATTCCTGAAGGTGTTCATAGAATGCATTTATAAAGTATTCTGCGGTCTGGGCCGTATTTTCCACAGGCCCGGGGGCTTTGAAGGATTCCACCTCAGTTTTGAGGAGTGTGAAATTTGCTTTAGAGAAGTTTTTCACTGTCGTTTTCTGGGCAGGGGGTGGGGTCGGGATGTGAATATCCAGTGAGATCAGTTTATGGTCTGATCTTACCAGTGAGGGATACACTTCTGTTCTGGAGCATAGAGTCCCCATGTTGGTGATGATCAGGTCCAGTATGTTTTCCCCTCTTGTGGGAGTGGTAACAAGTTGTTCCATAGCATTTGAGTTTATGAATTCTCTGAACCTTTGGGCAAGGGTGTTGGAGCTAGAGTAATGCTCCCAATCTATGTTTGGGTAGTTGAAGTCACCCAATATAATGGTGTTCGGAGAGACCTTCATATTTTCCAGTGTTCTCAGGAAGGCCGAGTGGGGTTCCTGGGTTTGGGAGGGTGGTCTGTAGCAGGCTATAAACTGGAAGGCAGTTTTACCCACTGTTAGTTGCACATGGATAGTCTCTGATGCTTCGTGCTTTGCCACCAACCTGGAGGTGTGGGTATCTTTGATGAATATCGATACTCCCCCTCCTTTTGTGGTTCAGTCCAAGTTTTGGGGCCAAAAGCGTGGTATGAGGTATAACCTGGTAGTGCTGGGGTGCTCTCGATTCCTGAACCAGGTTTCTGTTACTGCACAGATATCGATGTTCTCCATGCTAAGGAGAGTTTTGAGTGCATGCATCTTGAGGTTTAGACTTCTAGCATTGAGTAGCATTACTCTTAGTTTCTTATCCCTTGTGATACCTATGGAGGTGGGTTTGTCTTTTGAGCCTTGCCTAAAAAAGGCACTATGGGGGTAGCAAGAGCCTTTGCCAATATCCGAAAGCCCAGGGGTGACAGGTGCAAGCCGTCCCTAGCAAAGCATCGTGGCTTGTCGTGCATATCATCCCAAGCTGATAGGCATTGGATCCCCTTTGAATGACACCAATACTTAAGCCAATTGTTGAAATTGTATAGTAGTGGTAATATTTGAGGACAAAACCTGGACATTCTGTTCTAATGTGTACAACTGTGAGATCTGTGTACTTATGTACTTATGGTGATTGTCGACAGAGTGTGTATAGGGAATATGTACCTTGGTCTGTGTACAGATGTCTTTGTTCTTGGTCCTGTTCTATCTGATTTTGCATGCTGCTCCAGTGTATGGTACCCTATCAGCTTACATGTTTGTAGGGCCAAACCCACACATGTCCCAAACCACAGTCAGGCACTGGAATACATGGTGTATTGGCCCGGTATATGTAGGGTTAGTGTGTGAGTGGCACATATGAGGATGGTGTTGATCAGACAGTCCATATAGTGCAATATTAAGCATGCTTATAATATGTGGCTGCGGCTGTGTTCACATTGGTTGTAGGTATGGGCTTTCACACACGTGTCTGTTACTCCATGCTGTTATATGCCTGTAGAGCCTGCTATATTTGCAGGTACTTGTGTATTCCCTCATAAGAAATGTAGGCCAGTTTTGTGGCAGTCTGCCTGTAGTTTGCACAGTGCTTTGTGACATGCCTAGCAGCTCATTGTACTAACCACATGTGATGTTATGTCCATATATTTGTCAGATGTGCTGCTGACGGGCCACCATAACTGTTGTGTATTTCTGACAAAGCAGTGGGATGCTGTACAGATGTATGTCACTAACTAGTGGTTAGTATGTGAGCTTGTGACCTCTGCTCCTCCAGTTATTATGTGTCAAGGCAGACATGAGTGTGTAAATGAATAAATTGTGTGCGCATATGTATTCCAGTATTTACATGATATACCCATTTACATGGCTGTTAACTTCCACATTGTCAGGCTTGGTTCACACGTCTTGCACTAAGGAGTTCTGTGAATACCTCTGGACTGACCAGAGTCTGTCAGACTGTCCACATTTATTGGTCATATCTCTGCTGCATTCCACAGGACCATTACTGTGATATCTGTGGTACTGTACTATGATGATCTTAGGATGTCTGTCAGTAACTGATGTCGGGCATGTCAATATCAGATGTGACCTCCCACACACAACATTTCTTTTAAGACAACCCCTGTTACAGTAGCAACAGTCTACATTTATACCTGCAATACTTACATGACATCCCCTTGCATTAAGAGGTTGAGACTATTGATGTTGAGTTATGACTGCGCTCCATGTTCTGGATATATGTTAAACATATGCGTATATATATATATATATATATATATATATATATATATATATATATATATATATATATATATATCCATATACCTATATAGATATATACACATATATACATACATACACACATATATGGATATATTTATATGTATATATATATATATATATATATATATATATATATATATATATATATACATATATACACACACACACACACACATATATATATATATATATATATATATATATATATATATATATATATATATATATATATATATATATACACACACACACACACACACATTTATATTTATAGATATCTACATATATATATATATATATATATATATATATATATATATATATATATATATAGACATACATATGTATATATACATATATGATATAACTATATATATATATATATATATATATATATATATATATATATATATATATACATATATATATATATATATATATAGAGAGAGAGAGAGAGAGAGAGAGAGAGAGAGAGATCTATCTATGACCATATATAACACAATATACGGATGTATATAAATACATATATATGAATATACATGTGTATGTACATATGCATATACATCTACATATGTATGTATGTGTGTGTGTGTGTGTGTGTGTGTGTATATATATATATATATATATATATATATATATATATATATATATATATATATATATATATACACATATCCTTGTTATGTGCAAACATTACTGTTGTTTATACCTTCCCAGATGTATCAAACCGTATTTGCCTGATATGTGTATATTTAGATATAACAACATATGTGATTCGACAGTAATATCACTAACAAGTACAACGCCATTGTAGAAGTCATAGCAGTTGGTCAATACTATTCAGTATGTGTACTGACAGATATAGTAGTAAAACAATAACTGTCTTCACAGCTGTGATGGCTTAGTGGTTGACTGCTGTGACTATAGTGTGCGGGGTCCTGGGTTCAAGTCCTGTGAGGGCTGTTTATTTTGTTGCTGGGCAGAACAAGGGCTGTTGGATACAGAGTGGTTAAGGCAGTTTTGAGCAGCTTTAAGTCGGTTTGCATGGGTTTGCCCGACAATAAGCGGTGCCAATGTACGGTTAAAAGTAAAGGCGATTACACAGTATAGGCTTCGCTTACTAGTGTGCAAATCTGCTTAGCATTTATATGGCAACAATGCTGAAACCTGCTAAGCATGGGTCAACCCTGGTAACCAGTGCTCACATTCCGGTCTGATAAAACAGCAGGGTAATGACATCAGTAACAAGTGCATTTAATGCCATGTACATAACATGTGTCTATGTGCTGTCATTACAGTAGCAAGGGGTGTGAGTCTACTGTCTGGGAGACCTGAGTATATATGGCTTGTACAACACTCTTTTCTATTTGGATGTGTTACAAACATGGGTAGTATTCCCAGATTATATGCAGTCACACTGGCATATAGTGTATCATTACATTACTACTGTTGACAGTGCTTTCCCATGTAAGAGTAGATTGCAGAATGTAGTACTGGAACCAAACACCTCTGCATGCAAAGATGAACTCTCAGTCCTCACTGTCGTATTCCTGGTGTGTGAGCTTTGTCTCATTAAATATTTTCTACTGGATAATGATCTGACATGTGGAAAATAACTGTAGACTACTGTGTGCATAGCACATCAGTGAGGGCTGCCGTCATGTAGTCATGGCATACCTATTGGTGTCAACACATTCATCCTAATGCATAGCTAGTTGGCTAGCTGATGTCTATCCTCTGTACAGCTGTGCAGATGTCAGGTATCCATCTTGGCTGTATACAGGCAATGTATGCTTGACTGACACTGACATGTCTGCCTAGCTGTGTTATGAATGCCACAGCTAGGAATCCACATCCTGTATGCACCACATGCCATGGATACCTCAACTACCCTACCACAGTCAACAGAACATGTTTGGGTACAGGTCTCCAATACAGACACTGACCATGTTATGTAATACATGTTGTATTCATGTCAGCTGGAGCACCTCACTGGCCCTCTGCAAGAGGCAACCAGATGATTGGCTGATGCATGTAACACTTACCCTGAGGATCATCCCTGTGGTATCTGTTGATAGATTGCCTGCTAGCACATGGCAGGTGGCATGATTCCACTGTACACACATCCCCTACACTTCCCATCTCTCCATGGACAATAAGGCTAGTACACAACTATGAACACCTGCACCAATGGACCCCAGTACTGACAAATGTGTATGTGTGTATTACTTAGAATATCAGTGTCTGTGTGTTTGCAGACCTGTAGTTGACAATACCCTGAGGCCCTTCACATGCACCGCACCACCCATTGCCATAGTTAGATGTGGCTGCTGCTGTACTGGATATTGCATGTATCTTGTTACACTCTTCACACTAAGGGCTACCTGGGCCTTGAAGTGCCAGCACAACACTGTTGTACAAATGGGTTGATAGGCAAGGGATACCTACTGAATTCTGGCAAGCGTGTGTATGTGTGCATGTGTGCACATTTGTAGGGTACAGCATTCTGAGGCCACATTCTCCTAATGCAATATGCCTTGCCACATAGTATTAGGGATAGTGGTGTTGCTGACCATAGGAGAGGCATGACAATGCATCACCCTACTATGCCTGTGGCATGTGCATTAGATGCATATCCCTGTAGTAGCACTCTTGGGATAGACAAGTGGTTGTATTGCAGTCCTGGTCAATGTGTAATGCTGGGTATGTCAGAGTGTTATCATGGGTTTCAGTGCATACAATATCCACTGTGGGGTGTGGATGCTGGGTATACTGTCTTTACACCATGGTACCTCCTGTACATGTCCCATGTTCCACTGTATGGGGACCACTGTCACCATCAACCATACAGGTAACTGATAACACTATTCAGCCCAGTTATGCATGTGCTGTGTGCAACCTATCTGTAAGACAATGGACACACTGACAAGGTAGTTAGCACTGATAAGACCAGGTCTCTCAGATGTGTGCCTGACTGTTATGTGTTTGTCAATGTGTATATGACAGTATGTCACACTATGTATTGTCCATAAACAACCAATACATCCCCCATTACCATCCTGTACAGGCCTGGGGATGTTCTTCACGTAACATGTAACCTGGAACACACCTCATCCTAAAAGCTGTGTGGTGTTTGCAATTAAGGCCACACACATACCTAGGTAGGGGTCTAGTCCCAGTGTTGCCAAGTAAATGTGTGTGTATGTGAAGGAATCTACTTCCGTTTGCAGAATATACATGTCCCAGGAGGTCATCTCTCTGAGAACTGCCTGGCTTATGCTAACATTTCACAGGTATCATCCTGTGGAAACACATTCCATCACAACTGGTGGTAGATGTGTAAATGCCCTCTTCCCCATTATATAGGCATGCAGCGATACTGGGGTTGGTATATATAGCTGGGTGTGGCTCGAGTGGACACAGCCACCATCATTGCTGTTACTGTTGAGTGTATCCCCCCACATAGCTGGCTGTAATACTGTACAGTTAATGTTAACAGGTTAAGCAGTTGTCTATCACACTATCTGCAGTTCTACAACACCTCCCACCCTCCAAATGTTAGGGCTGTGCCACCCACACCAGCACACCTATGTTTACTGAGTTGAGGATTGCACTACGTTGGGGAAGGGGACATATAACCTGCTAGTACCATCTTCAATGACATTAAACTAGCAGACTGCTTATTTCCCAATCTGTTGTTGTGCCTATTCTGGCTTGGTGGAATTATATAGGCTACAATGTGTTCCTTGCACAAGTACATACATCCATGTGTACAGTATTTGCTGTGCATTGCATCAACACCAAAGCCTCTGTGTGTTATACACAAACATGAGGTGTGTACCACCAGTACACTTACCATTGTCCACTGTAGAAGGGCTGCTGACAGCAACCACCATGCACTAACATGTATACACTACCCCCAGACCTATCAGCCATGTGGCACATGCAGTAACTGTTACACAGACCTGTGACATGTGTTCACTTGTTCCCAGGATATGGCACAGCCAATGTGTCACCACAGTGCCATACTCCTTGTAGGATACAACAGCAGACCAACATCCTGCTGACACATGGACACCTACAACACGAATGGAATACATTATGGACACCATAATCACTCAGTGCTAAAAACAGCTATAATGCATCATGGCTGGACAGCTACACTTCCTGACATGTAAGCAATGAACTTTACTGCTGACAACATGTTACACAACATTACATTGGTACACCATAGTACAGTCACCGTGTGCAGCAGGGCCATATTAGTCTGTCCCTGCATTGATGTTATGGATGACAGGGATGTGGCACAGGTATCATCATATGCACAGGGTGTGTTGTAGGTTTGCCAGAGACCTAGGCTGAGCCATACATTTGACACCATGTGTGTGGGTGAGGGGGTTTAATTATTGATATGGCCATGGTGATGTGATGTGTGTAGGTATGGGGTTGCCCTAGCTGTGTTTGCACTGTGTATGAGTATGCATGCACACAGTTCTACCATGTGGCTGCCCTATACAGGTGTTTGTTGGACAGCTGAGGACCATACCTGGCAAAGTGTGCAGTTCACTGTCTCTGGCCATGGACACGAGAACTGTGCCTGTCAGGGCTTTCACTGGCATCACCAGGTATATGCCACGATATGGTACTCTCCCCTGATGATGACATATGTGTGCTGGATCCAGGTCCCTCCTGGGACTAGCCAGGGCCACATGCATGTGCCCTGCTGTGGTTTGGACAGCACTCCCTGCAGTGCTAGGGCTGGTACTGCCACTATAGGAGCGGCTCAGTGTTCTTGCACGTCCATGTCGACCTCCAGCTGTTGGTGTTGCTGGCCTATGTCCACATGGCCATTGCACCACTCCCACCATATGCTCAAGCATGGACATTCCACGGTCGAGGATTCCCACCATATCACCCAACCATCTATCCATGACCTCTGAAAAATAATGGAGGGCACCTGCAAGATCACGGATGTTGTCAGTAACAGCTGAATGAGTAGCCCTCTGCAGCCGCAGAGCCTGTCTGGTGTACCATTCCATACGTGCCTGCACCTCCATGATGGCTTGAAACATGTATATGGTGGTACCAGATGTGGCACTTCTGCCAGGGGCACTATAACCAGCAGCTCCCCAACAAGCACCCTTGTACATCTGCCTATGTGGTACCCCGCTGGACATCTGGCTATGGCTGCCGTGTCCAGACACGTGCCATAGATACCATACTGTCCTGTCCCATGCCACTAGCTGACAACTGTCCCTCAGCTATGGCCACTAGTGATGGTGTATGTATAGGCATTGTGACTGTGTGTGTGAGGATGGGGTGGATAACAGTGGGATGTCAAAGGGTGGCACAGCTTCAGACCCTGACAACCCTGCCTGTGCCTCAACAGGCCTATCATCATTTTCAGTGTCTGTATGGGCACCAACATCAGATTGTCTGCAGGAGGGACCCTGACCCACCTTGCCATCTGTGAGGGGAAAACAAGAAATGCACTTTAAGACCTGTACATCATTGCTTAACAGTACACACACACACACACACACACACACACACACACACACACACACACACACACACACACACACACACACACCCTGACATTCCACCATACTACTTACCTGTCCCTGATTTTACCGAATGCCCCTAGTTTTTTCTCTTAAGTTCCCCATCCTGCATCAGTCTTGAATAATTACAATCAATAATACCAATCATTAATGTATCGTTCTTCTAATTGCCTAGAAAAGTGATCACAAAACATGTCCTGTTACTCCATTACCTCTTTGACTTGATTGGAGTTGTTTTTTCAAAGACTCCCTGATGTCATCCAGTGTTCATCCTGGTTTTGTCCAGACATCTTGAGCATGTACCCCATATGTTATAGGCTACTACAGTCACTCAATAATGTCATGCAATGGAGTGTCATATGTAACTATTGTTCAGTAGATTCAAGATCTGTTCCTCTATTAACTTGTTATGTGGACTACAATAATATTTGGAAACACTCCCTGGTGTTGTCTAGTAATTCCCCAATGCATCTGTAGTGCTGCATACATGGGTATTGTTTCACCTTTCTGCTGACTGCAATTAAAACAGACTTCCTGGTGTCTAGTTTTCCCTCCCAATGTATTTTTCATGCTGCATACATTATTATATTATCAACTGTCCTGAGATTACATGTCAGAAAAGTATTCCTGGTGTAGCATGTGTCTGTCTATGTCTATGTACTGCACAATTTCAAAGGGAAGTTGAGAGGTATGAAAAACCTCACACTCGCACATGTTAATACATGGACACACACACACACACACACACACACACACACACACACACACACACACACACACACACACACACACACACATTTCACATACATCAACCCCCCTCCACTCCACTCCACCAGATAGCACTTACAGACAAATTAACCCCACACACACACACACACACACACACACACACACACACACACACACACACACACACACACACACTCACAGGTGAGGTTGAACAAAGATATTACACACATACCTCTCATTACCCATCGGTCAACATGCATGACATATGGCACTCAACAGCATGTAGTGCAGCTGTAGTCAATCCCTGCTAGCAACATTATACATCACTGTGATGCATGGGTTGTGTTAGTAGGTGATGCCCCTTCCCCTGGAACACACTGCACCCATGTACACAGTATTGCTATGCACCTGTTCGGCACCCTAGCATGTACTGTGCACCTTACCTCACAGGTGTACACACCATTGCTGAATGTGTATATGTGTGTCAGTTATGTTTGCTCTGCTGCTCACAGCCCCTATGTGTTTGTCTGACACATACCTGGGATGATATGTGGACAGATGTCATTTGTGAATGCCTGATGTCTGATTTACAGATCTCATCATCAGTGGTGTATGTATAGCCAATAAAATACAATTAAACTGACAACCTTCAAACCTTACCGTGGCTATGGGGAGTGTACACACCCTTATTGATATGGTGCCCTCTTCCTTGATATGCCATAAGGCCACATTACTGCATATGTTAACATTACATGAACCTGATATGTGACATATCACCTGTGCAATCAAATGTAGTGTCAAACAAATGTGTTAGTTGTGCAGATGCTGATTGAAATGCATACAGTTTGTGGGTGCATATGTGTGCATGCCCTTACCATGATGGCTTGTTGCACCTACTGTTATGTGTACTATAGCAGCCACTATTCCTGGAATGGGTATACTAGCATGGGCCATCTGAATTTGCCAGCATTTGGTCAGTCTGCCCTACAAATGTCCCCCAACTCTGCATAATTGCAAGGTCAACTCATGACATCCATTGGAGGTCACACAGTGCTGTCACTATTGCTGTGGAGTCAGGGTTATGTCTGCCATTCCTGACCTTGACTGTGTGCAGATACAGCCATTCATAGCATCCTTTGGATCTCTGCTTCAGTGCACTGTTGTGTTTCATGATGACACCCCCTCCCCACCCTTAGCCTTTTTGCAGATGCTTGACAACTATGGCCTACACATGTGTGTCATTTTGCAGTGTCCCAAACACTGAACACCATGTGTACCAGGCTAGTCCCTGCTAACTTATGGTAAACATACAGGTGTACACTGGCACCGGTAAGGTACAGATGGGGATGGTGGGCCTGAGGTGGGGGTGAGGTGTTGGTTGTGCAGCACATGTATCTTAATTGATACTGTCTGTAGGTTTCCAACATGGTCTTGGTTCACCAGTGCACATTGCAACACATTCCTTTTGGGGACCTTTTCTGTTATGCATGCACTACCTGTAGAGAGGCCTGGCTGATGTTTCCTGTGGTACAACTGTCCCATCTGATCACCCTAACCTATGGGCCACACTTATGCAGAGTCCAGGCAATTGCCGACATGGGTACTGCACAGCCAGTACATGCTAGATATTTCTGCAACTCCCTCAGTGTTGTGGCATGATACTAGGCAGCCTGCATGACCAGTTTGCAGCATGTGTCATCAACTGTCTTGGATGGCCATCTGTTTATTTTCTACATTAATACTGTCCCATACATCCTTGACACATACATGACAGTCTGCACTGTCTGCCATGGTATATGCAATGGTGAAGTAAGGCTACATGCCCAACTCCTGTGTGCTACCTGTTGGGTATGGGATCCATTCCATGGCTTGTAAGATGTGTGCAAGCAACGGCTGCCTCTGTTGCAGGTAAGTGGGCACATTTGATGGCCAAACATCTTGATCTCCAGACCATTTATTGGTATGACATTGAGGACCTGTACTTGCTGGAAGGTCCATACTGATGAAGAATGCATGCTGTCAGTACCTCAAAAGCTGCTTACACCATACGTTATCTGGAGTGTATGCACACATATGCTTCCAGTGTAGCCTTACCTCACCATTGCATATACCATGGCAAACAGTGCAGACAGTCATGTATG
>NC_056725.1:911345222-911352722 GCF_019279795.1 Protopterus annectens
AAGGTATATAGCTGTACATTTTCATACATTTCACCTTGGGAACATTGGTGGCCTAGTGCTTACTGTCATACAGACTGTTCTGTTTGCCAGTGTGATAGTGATGTTTTAAGTTAAGCATTGTTATATAACAGATACATCTTCATTGTGACAACTTAATTCTTTTCCCCCTAGGGGTTGAGTACAGAGTGTAATTGGAGGCTGCTGAACTACATCTGCATTACTTACTGTTGATTGATTGTTATCTTCTGGCCCTGTGTTTCATTACTGTTATACTACTTGAAGGCTTTGGCCTGGACAGCAACATATGTTATGCTTTTGGATTACTGTATAAAATGATCTGCTTGAGAGTTGCATTACTCAGTTAGTATGTATTACAATCACATAACAGCTATATGACATGGCATATACAACTGTAATAGTACACAAATAAACATTTCTTATGTATGCAAACCTGTGTGTGGTGTCATATCCTTTGACTTCTCTGTGGATATATGTTTCATGCAATAATTGTCTTTTGTATGAGAGAAACATACACTGTCCCTTTTAAAAGGTGGCAACTGTAGGAATATTGACTGTTCAATATGCTGTGCACCCTCTAAATATGTATTTTCCTCTACATATCTATACGCAGTAATATATGTATATATGTGTGTGTGTGTGTATAAGGATATGCATATATATATATATATATATATATATATATATATATATATATATATATATATTTATGTACATATATATATATATATATATATATATATATATATATATATATATATATATATAAAAAATATATATATATATATATATATATATATGGGTTACCATTAGAACATCGACCGCTCAAAACATTGACACACAGAAACCCGGGTCCAAAACATCGACACACAGGGGTGTAGCTAGGATTTTCAAATTTGTACTCACAGCTCTCAAACTGCTACCCCCCTCCCCAGCCAAGCTACAGCCATTCTCGTAATTCATGGTTCGCTCTTTTAGTGTCGATGAAGAGGCATTCACTGTAATTTATTGTTTTATTAATTTATTGTTTTGAACATTTTTCCAGTAAACAATGAAACAAAATGCATGCACCAATAATGACAAAACAGCCCAATTCAGAACATTTCCATCATAAAAGTCTACTCAAACGTCTAGTCCATCAGTATGAGGAAATATGCACAATCTCTGAACTAGTAAATGTCAACTACATAAT
Organism: Protopterus annectens; assembly: GCF_019279795.1. Taxonomy (NCBI): domain Eukaryota; kingdom Metazoa; phylum Chordata; order Ceratodontiformes; family Protopteridae; genus Protopterus; species Protopterus annectens. The sequence goes on from NC_056725.1 coordinate 911,346,433, forward strand.
TCCACATTAAAGAAATCTGTAACTAATGAAGAGGCTGCTGCTAGCAAACAACTTTATATTTCATGGTTTCATCTACAAATAAAGTGTCTGTTGCCCTTGAGGAATAAATTGCCTATGTTGCATTAAAAAAATGATACACTAGTAATATTGCAATAGGGTATGGATGGCAAACTGATAACAGGTTCATAGTTACTACTAGATATCTTTGCCAAAAAGGACTACAGCATCCACCCCCCTTTACAACACAGTACAGTATCAGCAATTCATCTACTTACTGTGGGAGAAGTACCCACAGCCTTCTGTATCAAAAGTAAATACACTACCTGTTGTGCTATTAACAGTATAAGCAGACTCAGTATAAGCAGCACTAAACTTTAGTTCCCCTGCAGCTGTAAAATGTACTCAATACTCAGCTGTATCTCTGAACTTTGCAGCACAAGAAATCTGGAAAAAGCCAACATTTATTGGAGGGGGGACAAAAGCCCAAAAACCAGGGACACATTTTAAACTTTGCTTGTATAATTTTGGAAAGTTGCTAGAATAAAATGCTGTGTACCACCATACATGTCTTGAACCCAGAACCATATGCACTATAGTCAGGGCAACATACCACTATGCTAAATCAGCAGTTTGAAAAATAGGAAGACTGAAACTTAATGGCTATCATTTAGATAGCTCTCAACCTCTTAGAACAAAAAAACTGGACAAACAAAGCCAATAATAAGGGAATAAAAATTCAGTTCTCACTTCCCACCTTAGCACAAAAAACCTGGACAAACAACAAAAACAATAATGGGGGAAATACAACTTCAGTTCTCACTTCTCACCATAGCTCACAACTGTTAGAAAAACAAATCTGAATAAAGTTCAGAAATGGTGGTGGTTAGGGACTTTAGGCTCTTCTTACCCTGAAGCAAAGGTACAGGGTTTGAGCCTGAACACCTATAGCCAAGCAGGTGTATTATGTGGGGGGCATACACACACATGCACAGATATATATCAACACAAGAATTGAACATTGGGTTATAGTATCAACACAAGAATTGAACATTGGGTTATAGCAGTCCAGCTTCTTGAATGGCAGTAGGTCATAAGCTTGTCACCTGAACCTATGAAGTTTGAGGGTTGAAGACACTGGACAGAAATTGTGTACTGTATTTATTAAAATCTATGTTATTATTTACAAATGTAGAAGGCAAGCTATTACCAAGGAAAGATAAGGCAAAGTATGAATGTGGACAAACTAACACACTGGAAACTAACCAATTTACCAATGAAGAATAGATAACTATTCACATATCTAATGGACATTAAATGCCAAAGAGTGAACCTTAGTTATGTTGGATAAGCAACGTCATGCCCCTAAAATGATGCATGAGCATAGCCATTCTTAAACCATAACTGACAATCTGTCATGTACCCCACAATGAATCTCAGGCTTATGTGACATCCCCAGAAGTAAGCACCAATTGTCACTCTCCCAAATCAGATGATCTCACTGAAGATGCTCTGAAGAACCAAGTAGAAGACTCCAAGCAATACATAAGTCCAAAGACACTATTCACACGGCCTTAGGAGAAAACCCTGTGGAGATAAAGTTTGCAGGGGGAGAAAAAATACTCTGAATTAAAAAGAAATGATATTGTGGTTTTTAGACGTCAAAATGTCTATTTTTTTAAATGGAAGTTTACATCATCAAAAAAGTAAAAAAAATTGCAAAATGGAATGAAACTTGATACATTATCACAATTATTGTAAAGAGCATTACTGAATTTTTGAACATTAGTCTTATAACTACAGTATGTTGGATTACAGTTAATAGTAACTGTAGCATTGCTGTATTATTAAAACTGATAAATACCAGCTAAATAACATTAGCTGTGTGACAGAGAACATTCAAAGCCCTAACTTCTACCTAGGAGACCCAGAATTATAGGGCCTTGAGACCTGGAAGAGCCAAAGAAGGAGGTCAGGAGCCATCAGCACATGCTATTTTGTCCATCCGTGTGGAGAGAAGTGCAACCCATTATATGATTGATTCCTGATAGAGAAATAGTTTTGGGCATGCAGCACAACATGCCAAAATAGCAGCACCCATTCAGTTATCTGGAAGCCAGGGTTAAATGTGCAAAGTATGTGCCCATCATCAGGCAATATTGCTGGATGTCAGCTAATGTAAGGCTGCCATGAGACATGTATACATGCGTTAGGAAAATAAAATATTCACCCTACATGGCTGCCTGAATTACAGTCTGGCCATTGTTCAGTTCTTACCCCTTACAGGGAAATGACGGGGCAAGCAAATGGAAGAGGCTTGAATAGCTGACAGATGTAAGAAAAAAGGAACATTAAAAAATAAATAAGCAAGTAGCATCCAAGTGCAGTTACTTTTACAAGCAGCAATACACACACCCACACACACAAACACACCTTACCTGATAATCCGTTCACCCGATTGCCTTCACACACCTTACCTGATAATCCATTCACCCGATTGCCTTCACCACAATGATAATCCATTTGCGATCACCACAACATTAATCCATTTGCGATTGCCTTGCCCTTCTACTCACTACAACCAGCAATAATTATCCATGCGGCTGCCTCCACCATAATGCACTTTTCCCGCTCGCAGCCAGCCAGCCGGACATGACGTGATCTGACGATGTGAGCTCAATTCCGACTGGCTGACTGACTGACAGCATACTTAAAGGAGCCAGCGCTGTTTATAAAAAGAAAAATATGTAATTTTTTTTTAATTAAAATGCTACCCCCTCTTCTAAAGAAGATGTACTGAAATCAGTACAGTGTGTATGCCTCCCGACGTCCCTGTCGACACGTTACTTCACCGACAGTGTAATTGGTCAACCTGCAAATGTTTGACACTCAATTTAAACATGGGCGCATTGAGGAGCTGAAGTGTGAGAGGGGAAATAGTGTGTCTGGGAAGTGTTTTATTTGCATACAATGCTATGTGTTAATTTGTTTTATGCTGATGTTGCCGAGTTACTTGTACCGTTCAATGCAGATTGGCATTTTGCATGTGTTGGTGTTCCACTGTCGATGATTTGGGTGTTGAACATTTGTACGTCGATAGTTTGATGTTTCGAAGAAGTGACTTGTCAATGTTTTGGACCCGGGTTTCCGTGTGTTGATGTTTCGAGCGGTCGATGTTTTATAGATATCTATCTATATATATATATATATATATATATATATATATATATATGTATATGTGTGTATGAGTGTGTGTGTGTGTCTATGTATCATTGGAATGTTTATTGCTTCCACATTGTACATTCCCTATGGTAGCCAGACTGTACTGCATGATATGTTATTGATATGTTATTGATACCATCCTGGCATCGTACAGGTGGGATGGATTACTGTTAAATTTTTGTGGCTATGTTGTTTAGGGTCATGGGTATGGGACTTGCAAGTGTTGGTGTTGTGTTGCAAGTCAATCTGTTTGGCTGTGGGATAGGGGATGATATTAATAATTACAAGAGGTACTTAGATTGGGCCCCCTCACACCCATTAATGGTGCTTTTGGTCATATATGTATTTGTTGTGTTCATATATATAAACAATAGTCCATGCAAACAGGATTAAACCCACTTACTGCTGCTTACAAGTGCTTACTCCTGCTTACCCCGTGCTAATTTCTTTAAAAGAAAAGAAAAAGGGTTGATAGGAAAGTGGTGAAAAAGGGGCACAATGAGGGAAAGACAGTAGGGAAAATAGCTGGGGAGGTGCTGGACGGGTGTAGGGAAGGTCCATAGCTGCCCATTTCTTCTACAGCAACAGCTGTGCAAATACACTGATTTGGAGGTAGATGAGGACAACAATAATATGCTGTGAAGCCAATTAGACCAGATTACATGTGTCCAGTGGAAACATGTGAGAAATGGTCAGCTTTGTATGGGGTTGAGATTTTTCTGGGGGAACAGATTGCCTTTTTTTGTAAGGTGAGAGTGGGATGTTGGGGAGGGATAGAAGATATATTTGGGGAGGTAGGGTGGGTAGGGTGACAGACAAGACAGACAAAACAACATACAGGGGCAGTATATGACACATGTCGGGGGTAAATATCTTGGATGGGGAGGGGTGTTTGGAAGATGGAAGCCTAAGATCCCCCAGATGGAAAGAGTGGGACTAAGGTCCCCACCCATGGGCAGTCACCGCTGCACCTTCATTGCCCCAAATATGGCTGTGCTGGGTAGGAGGGGCAGACTGAACCTCTAGATGCACCATGCAGCCCTCAAGCTGGCGTAGCTGATCTCTGAACTCCCTGCGGAGCTCGCCACTTACCAGACCCTGGACCTGATGATGGGTGACAGTTTCCTGTCTGCACCCACTCCTGGGGGGGTGAGCCACATCCCCTGAGTCAATTCCACCTGAAGGTGGTGCAGGACCAGTGGACAAGGAGGTCCTGGGTGGGCCCCTTGATGTGCTGGTGTCCTGTGCCATGGCCAGATGAGGTGGGAGAGGTGGGTCCACTTAGACTGGCCTTCCAAAAAGTGCTATGGTGTTTCAATTTTAAAACACATGTGGGTTAGTAATAGTCAACACATTCCAGGATTAGGTACAACAGCATGCATAGATATTCCCATTAACCCAAAACACCAGATATGGAACAGTTGCATAGCAAACAGAACACATGCATATATGGAAGCACAGTGGCCATTACAACAGCATGCAGGTACATTAATGGCTGCATGCCACCAATGTGGGAGTATTTCAATATGGCACATGCATAGAAACAAATTTCAATATTTATCAAACAATAGGACATATGTCACAACAGTAGATTTAATTGTACACATACCCATTGAGTTGTGTATTTAGATTATTGTTGCAGATATGGTGGGGGGGATGTCAATTAACAACTTGTATATCCATGTAGTTCTCAATACTTTCTTAGTCAGTGCTGTAATCTGTACCTTACAGGTATTATTACACTACTCTATGGCCTTAGATTGGACAGTGATATGGTTGTAGACAACTATTTATGTGAACTGTGTTTTACATGCAGTATACATCTCTTACCTGGTATACATGTGGAGGTATTGTTTGTTAACACTACCTGACTGTTTCTATGCATATTCCCAGATTCCAGGTAGATGTTATGCACATACTCTCAATCTCTTATCACACACACTCTGGGCAAGTCTTGACAACATGCAGGTGAAACTGGGACATATTTTGACTATTGCCCTCATAAACCTTTGGTGAGTTTCTACAATGACAGGTTTGTTTTCATATACATTTTCTGAATATTTACAGGTCTGACAGTCAGTTATATGTCATTAAATGCTGCCTAAATATCAGAGATCATCACACTGATTTGCCAGAGAGACAGGGTAAAAGGCAGTGGATATGGGCCAATTATCTGGACATTCTGGACAAATCTGTACAGTTGAGGAGTATGATTCTGCATACAGCTTACTACCACTCCCAGGATTCGAACCATGGCTGTGTCTACTAAAACAGTGTACATCACAGTTAAGTGTGCTATAGAGATACTGCTGTGTATATTTTTTCTGATTTCTGTCTATAAGTCTCCCGTGGTTTTACAATCTGACCTTGTAATTACAACACTCCTATACAGGGTTTCCAAGACAGTTTTATTATGTAGCACAGTGTGGATGACAGTGATGAGTAATACCTTATAATTCAGAGAAACTGCAACACTAACAATGCCATACAATATCAGACTAAATAGTATCAGTCCAGGATTTCAATCTTTTATTTCTAGGCACAGTTTTCGTATCTGACAGACAGTACCTGAATTTTGCCACACATATTACCAGATTCCACATTATTATTATGCACATATGTCTCACTCTGTTACTGCACACACTCTGGTCATAGCTTCACAACATGGGGGTGGAAATGGACATACTTTGCATAGTACTCTAATAACATTTTGGTGAGTTATTAGAGTGACAGGTTTGTTCTTACAGATACATTTCTAACAGTTATGATGTCTGACAATCAGTTGTATGTCATTATTTGCTGCCTAAACTTCTGGGATCATCCCACTGATTTGCCAGGGGGACAGGATGACAGGCAAGAAAATTAAGCCAGTTATCTGAACTTTCTGACAAAATGTCTGTATAGCTGAGGGGTATGATTCTGCATACAGCTTACTACCACTCCCAGGATTCAAACCATGGGTGTGTGCCATGTGAGTTTACATCTCAGTTGAGTGTGCTATTTGGATTACGTTGTCTATCTTTTTGCTGTTTTCTGTCTAAGTCTTTCTCAGTTGTACAATATGATCTTGT